>NC_073691.1:175086801-175144301 GCF_029784155.1 Uranotaenia lowii
TTCAATTCTCTGTATTAACTTTTTTCGTCAACCTACTAGGCCGGAACAAACTTCAAATCCTTCTTTTGTCACTCGAAGTTAGAATATCGCAAGGGGGTTGTTCTGGTATATTAAAAAATTTATGCGAAAAACAAATAACTTTGAATGAATTGCACAACATTTTGTATACAACAAAATAACATACAATGTAATATCACAGTCCTATAAATCAAGCTATTTTTTATCGACAAATTCAATCAAATCTAGAATACAAATGATGATACAACTCCCTTCTTTTACTATTTGTTTTTTTTGTGTCTTGTAATATTTCGGATATTTGATTAATTTTTCAATATTTCCATAAAATACTTCAAATTTTATTTATTTAGAAGGGGATGGAATTGATATTTGTTCCTGCCATATATCCAAAGAAGTGTTAATGGTAGTGCCTACCTTCAGGGGCAAACATTTTCGATGAATATTGATTTCCAGTCAAAGTTGACAGCGAATATCTTCTGGGATAAACTTAAAAATGAATTTTCTTCCGTTTAACATTATTTTCTATATTTACAGAGGATCTTTGGCACTGATATGATCATTTTCTATTAATCCCAAGCAGGCCCGTGCGAAGGACCTTTCCATGGAGGTGGTTTCCAAAATTAAAATTTCGATAGAAATAATAATAAAACAAAACTTGCACAGTAAATGAGAACATTTATTTCTTAAATCATTTTCTTGCTTATGACCATCACAAACTCGAAAAATAATAAATAATTTGAAATTTGAAGAACCGTCAACTGCAACATGCAACACTTTTCAACTTCAATGGCTTCTTAAAAACTCACGTCCACAGATAAACATAACCTCTTCATGCATCAAAAGTTTTAAGGTTAGTGGGACATTGAACTGACGTAGTCAGATAAATTATTGATTTTTCAGTTATTTTTTGAAAACCATGCGATTTTCACTATATTTAGAAAAGAACTAATAAGAAAACTAATGAAACCGCATGTAAATGTATAGTTTTTGATAAGTTTTTGATGCCATAAAAACCATGTTGCATAAAAACACCAACTGCAGAAATTTTTGATTATGTTGAACCTAATTTTTACATTTTATCTGAACATAAGGATACTGCATACATTTAGGGGTAAAAATATTTACAAAAAATTCTACTAGTTGAAACCATGGAAGTAAATGCCTGAATGAATGAAATTTCAATGTTGACAAATGCATGATGCAAAACAATCATTTTCAAGTATATGGAAACGAGATTTAAAAGGTGCCTCTTTGATTTACATTTTGTTGATCATACTACAGACAGATAACTAAATCATAAAAATAATTATTTCAAAAAAATTTAGTGATTGTTCTAAAAATATTTTTACATCGAAAGTGTTGGAATAGCATGATTAAACAAGAGAAAAGTTTGTAGGTGATCATTGAGCCAATTCCTCATACTGGATAAAGTTTTTTACGGCATCAAAAAATTTGAAAATATAAAATTTTATTGAAGGTTTTTTAAAATTTTGAATGAAAATGAAAAACTTAAAAATACTAGCTAAAGATGTGAAAGATTATGTCATCATCATTTTGTATTCATTAAAAGATAACTCGATGACGTTATATAAAATTAAAAATTATATCAGTGCTGTCGTATACAAATGTTGCATGATGCCCCGTTCGACGGGAGTGTAGTAAAAATTTGAAATCTATATTCGAGTCACCAGAAAATAAATTTCAAATAACACTAGAATTTAAGCTTCGGACATAAGAATACAAAGAAATGATTTTTTTTATATAATACCAGATTTAAAAATGAATCAAATTCAATTTCTAAAATAAATCACATGAGGTCAGATAATTAGTCACGATTGAAAATTGTTTATCCAAATGCTAATAATTTGAAATTTTAATCAACTTAATTCATATTCCTTTTAATCACTTTTAATTGAAGGGTTGATTGAAAAATTCCGTTTGACATTTCGAAAATATTCTTAACCACAATTAGAAATTTGAATTTTCGATACCGAAAAAACATTATCATTCATTTTGAACTAAAGAGGACTTGTTCGAACACAAAGTTGATGATTTTAAATTTGACGAAAGGAAGGAACGATTAAATTATATTTTAAGAGTTCTAGTTATTAATGCAATAATATATTAAAATTCTTACAGTCATCAAAATCAAAGGCATAAAATTGAATTTTGGACTTCACAATAATGACTATTGATCATGGTAAATTTCGTTCCTTGAATGAGCAACTAGGAACTGATATAAATAAAAATAAGGAATTTCAAGTTTTGATTTTAATTTTGAAAGCCCAATGCGATTTCTAATGTAGTTTACATTGCGCATTAAAATTTTGCTTTAATGTGTTGTACTTTGGATCATTTTCAAAACATTTCATACATTTATAAAAACCACGATCAATAAAAAAAAAGATTTTAAAAGAATGAAAGTAGGAATGATGACAGAAGAGGTCCAAGAGAGCAGAAACAAATGTGTTAGAAATTATCGTGAACATCATGCAAGGAAATTCAATGGTCTGGCAAACATACAAGATGTTTTCCAGAGGTAAATACTTATTTCAGACCTTTTTTAAATAGTTCTAGACTATTCAAACAAATCGAAGACATCGATAAATGTATAGAATTTCTTATCAAACCTCAACAGATCAGTTTTATTACATATAGTAGTAAGCTAGTTTTGATACTGGTAGGTATGCTTAAGGTTAAAGATAATCTATCTTTTCAGCAACTATTTTAAAGATATTTTGCTCAAAACCGACCTTGTTCTAATTGAATATCAGAGAAGCAATTTAAAATAGCTCGACACCTGTTTCGACATTTTATATCCCAGATTTGACAGGAACGCAATCGCTTTGGTGATAAACGCCCTCGAAGCGACTAGTCATCTGATGTCTTTCCAGTTATTGGTGACATTTAAAAATCAGAAAGACCGCTACTTAAAAAATATCTTATCTAAAAAATATCATCATCCGATAATATCATCTGGTTGAAAATAATCGACTTAAAACATGAGGGACATTATTATGGAAGAAATAGAAAGCATTAAAATAATCGCTTAAGGTTTTTTCATTGAAAACTCAATAGAATATTTGACCGAATATTCGGCCGAATATTGGTTTAGCCGAATAGTTGCGAAGGTCAATATTCGGTATTCGGCCGTTCGCCGAATACCACTATTCGGTACATCTCTAATTTTAACCAATCTACTACGTGTCAGGTTCAAAAAACTGTTTTTTCAAGAGATTTTTTTTACTTTGACTGTAACTCCTGAGGGTGATGTGATAGTACTTTGACATATTCAACGAACTTATGTATTTTGATCAGATAAACAACTTTGTCGAAGACATCAAAGCCTTGGTTTGAAAAACAAAAAAAGTTAGCATTTTTATCTCGCTATCGTTTGACCCCTCAGAAAAAATTTTGGTACCAAAATATGCTCCATGTAAAACTAAACAATTTTGCTGAAGACATTAAATGTCCATCTCTTCATCTCTGGGCGCTATTTTTTTCGTACAGCTAGATCGATGTTCTGCACCACTGTGCAATGTATACATCAAGGCGCGATTTTCTAATTTTTAGCTTAAAGCAGTTTTTTTCAATCCGTTTTATCAAGTTATCACTGGATAAACATAAGTTATTGAATAAATATTAGTAATTTCATGCTAATCAACGATCGCGATAAATACAGAAGAAATTTTTTTTTTACTCTAGGGATCAATTGGACCCATAATATACGTTTTAGGAAACTTAAAAAAAGTTAAGTAATCAATCTGCCAATCGCTCATCGAATTCGTTTGACGAGGAAATTCTGGCAATCAAGCCAATGCCCTTGACTTTGTCTTTCTCCAGTGGAACGCCTCTACTGGATCATCTCAGTCTCATTTCGAAATCATTCGAAGAACCAATGCTGCAGCAGCATGGAAACCACACTGATGTAATTGCGTCCGATCAGTTGTCCGAGAGAAGATCTCTGCTGCTCTCCTTTCTGGCCAAGAACATACACAATTTGTGGAAAAACATCGACGACATTAAGTAGCATCTCTACATCTGATTCTTAGCGGACTTCGATCTTTGCTTTCACACTTTGAGGCAACAAACTAGAAAATCCTTACCGGTTCAAGTAGTTAACAGCGCTTCTCGCTACTTTTAGGCATGCCATGATCGATGGAGCATGGTCTCTCAAATAATTGCCATCTAACGCATGGAGGCCAGATTATTGGCTATGCAGGACACACTGTATTTTTGAGCGTTGGTTCGTTATGTTTGTCACATCGGCAATGTCATCTTGGGAAATCTGAAGTTTTTCAAGTGCGGCATTTGAAAAATTCCTAACATTGACCGCGATTTTGAATTGGTCTACTGAGAAGTCAGTTGTATACAACATCAGTGATTCGAGCTCTAACTTCTCGGTGATGTATTGGGCTGTAGTCGTGAGACATGCTGTTTCCGAATCCCGATCCGACCACAGATCAGCAATGAAAGCACAGCATTTAGTTTTCCAACTCTCCATCACTTCCTGCAAATGACCTTTTAAGCAACCATGCACCATTTCCTCGAAACGGTCGATGGGTCTGGCAGGCCACTTCCGACGTACACATTCCCAAACTTCGTACCAACTTGGATGAGCGTTCGTTATTTGGTCTTTACCGCCCGGTGGTACTTCTCTGGGACGTGTGGTTCAGGATCCTCTGCTTCGAGTAGGTGCCTGTCGCGGTGGTGCTGGAGCAGGTGTAGCTGGTTGACCTGAGCTTGATTCGCTTTCCGGAGTTCTTTCGTGTCCCCCTTCAACTCCAGGCTCGCCACCAGGAGATAGAGTGTTGGAAGCAGAGTTTGCCTCGCCTGCCCTGCAACTTTCGTAGTGGCGATTCAGGTTTTACGTGCTGTTTCCCTTTCGGAACCGGAAAAGCGTTTGGCAGTTTACGCACTGCATAAACCCGAAACTCTCTCTCGTGCTGCTCAAACACACGTTCTTGAAAATGCTTCATGCTCCGCATTTTTGCGCTTCTTCCGTATCGCATAGGATGTACTCTCCTGAGCTCACCCGAGTGCGAACCGTAGGCGCTGTCGAGAGGTGTGTTTGCTATTTTGGGAAGTTTGATCGGGGAACTGAAATTAAGGGAGAACATTCGTCAATGATCACACACATTGTGCAGCCAATGATGGAATTTGTGGTTATTTGTGGCCATTTGTTAAAGAAAATTTGAAGGTTTGAGTTCAAATGAGAGAAACCAGCGCTCAGAGAGAGTGAAAATGTGGTAATTGTTACAATTTGTGAAGCAGTTGAGGAATTTTGATCATATCACTCCAAATACAAAGAATTCTCTCTTGATTTCAATCCCTTGGGTTTGATGGTTTGAATGAAAAGCTAGGTAGAAAGAGAGATTGATAAGTTGTGAACTCATTATTAGTATAATTAGTATAAAAATAAATTAAAATAAAATTTCTGACTATTTTCTAATATCAATTATAAACTAGCTGACCCGAATAACTTTGTTAAGCCTTTGAATTTCGCAAAAATAATGTACCTTCATGTAGATAAGCCGAAAGAAGGTAAAACGAAGGTAAAAGTGATGTCCTTTTTAGTAGGGGCATCTTAAGATTATGATATTTTATAGACGGAAAGAAAATAAGAAAAAATTGAAGACGGTAAAAATGAGCGGGTAGAATGAAGTGGTAGATACAGATAGAGTTGAATTTGCCATCTCACATTAGAAGGCCAAGGGTGGAACGCCCCATAAGCGGAAAACTCTTGTTTTTTGTTCGTTCGCACTGCAAGTTTTCCGCTTGTAAAGCGAATCACGCTTGGCCTACTAATGTGTAGTGGTAGATGTTAAGCAGGGAGCACTTTCGGAGTGGAAAGGAGAGAAACGACTTGTTTGACGATCAAAACTGGAATGACTTTATTTTATAAATGCTTTTTCTTTTATACACAAAAACCTTTTGCCGTACACACTTAACTGCGTGTGTTGTATTCATACGCCGAGATAGGACGAATGCCAACACTCCTCCTCAACACACGCTGTTCAAAACTCAGCAATGCACCGCGCCGGACCACGACCATCGCCTTCAGCCCAACGACCCTCTTCAGGTTTCGCTCGACGACCATCCTTCGGCCCACTCGATGACAACCTTCCTGCGGATCGCTCGAAGACAAACTTCCGTCTGGCCTGACACCCTTCTTGCCACCGTTGCCGTTTCTCACGGCTCGCACGGCCCTTCACAGCGAATCGAAACTCTCCGCCTCGACGCTCCTCCTGAGACCTGACGCCTCCCAGTGGCTCCAGCCCAACGACCTCCACTTGGCGTCCCGGTCCGACACCCTTCCATGGCACCGGCTTGACGACCTCCCGTGTTTCTCGGCTCGTAAGTCCTCCAGAGGTTCCAGATCCGACGATCACCACCTGGCTTCCAACTTGACGAACTTCCACGGTTCCGGCCCGCCAACCTTCCATGGCTTCCGGCACGACGACCCACAAGTGATTCCGGTCCGCTTCCAATGGCTCCTGCCAAACGACCTTCCAAAGCACCTGTCCGACGACCTCCCTCCCGTGTCTCTTGACTTGTCGACCTCCAGCTGGCTTCCCGGTCCGACAACCTTACACGGTTCTGGCTCGACGACGTTCCTCTGGATTCCCGGCGCTGGCTTGCCCTTCTATTGGTTTCCTCCTGGCTGGATACCACTACCGATTCCACTATTCTCCTCCTTTCCACTAGTGCTGGGCCCATAACCTGTTAAGCAGGGAGCACTTTCGGAGTGGAAAGGAGAGAAACGACTTGTTTGACGATCAAAACTGGAATGACTTTATTTTATAAATGCTTTTTCTTTTATACACAAAAAGCATTTATAAAATAAAGTCATTCCAGTTTTGATCGTCAAACAAGTCGTTTCTCTCCTTTCCACTCCGAAAGTGCTCCCTGCTTAACAGGTTATGGGCCCAGCACGCTTCCACTGCAATTCAATCTGTATTAACCACTTCATTCTTCCCGCTCATTTTTACCATCTTTCATTCCTTCTAACTTTGTATCCATTTATAAAATTTCATAATCTTAAGATGTTCTTACTAAAAAGGACATCACTATTCACCGATAAGACCAATAAACTAAGCAAAAAAACATACATTAAGGGTATGAATCTCCTCATATTAATATCTATGATCATGAAATTGAATTTGTATAGTTAAATGGGGTGAATCGAGACAGTTTTTGGACTTTTTTTCGTAATATTCCTGCCATATTACATTAAGAGAACCTTAACAGCAACATCTTGAACGTGGATTAGTGCGTTGTTTTTCGCTTCGCAAATATGTTATAGAAATATCACCAATTAAGAATAGACTTCCTCCTATTTTTTTGTTTATTCCATGTCCCCGTTATTCGTCACCCAACTAGACCAGAATCAATTTCAACTCCATCTTTTGTCACTTTTAGTTGGAACATCGCGAGGGGGATAATAAAAATTAATGCGATAAACGAATAACTTTAAATAAATTGCACAAAAGCTTGTATACGACGAAATTGCATACTATAACATTGCACAAAACTTAAAAATCTCCCATCTTTCGCAATTCATGTTATTGGTTTTGTAATCTTATATTCAAAGAAACTTTAATGGTAGTGCCTACCTTCAGGGGTAATAATAATCGAAGAAGATTGACTTCCAGCCAATGTTGAGAGCGAATATCTTCTGGGATACACTTAAAATGAATTTTCTTCCGTTTAACATTATTTTCTTTATTTACAGAGGATCTTTGGCACTGATATGATCATTTTCTATTAATCCCAAGCCGGCCCGTGCGAAGGACCTTTCCATGGAGAAGGTTTCAAAAGTCAAATTTCGCTAGGAATAATAATAAATCAAAAAATGCACAGTAAATAAGAACATTAATTTCTTAAACCATTTTCCTGCATATGACCATCACAAACTCGAAAAATAATAAATGATAAGAGTTTTGAAGTACTGTCAACTGGGGCAACATGCAACACTTTTCAACTTCAATTGCTTCTATAAAACTCACATACACAGATAATCATACCATTTATGCATCAATAGTTTAAAGGTTAGTGGGACCTAAAACTGACGTAGTCAGAAAAATTATTGATTTCTTCAGTTATTTTTAAAAATCATGCGATTTTCACTACATTTAAAAAGGGGTAACTTACAACAAACTTTGATTTAATTGAAAAATCTAATGAAAGCGCATGTGAACGTATAGTTTGTGATGCCATAAAAGCCATTTTCAGGGCTGGTAGCGGTTTGACAATGAAAAAGTAGTGACTTTAGTGACCAAAATTTGAGAAAAAGTGACTTTGAGGACCGAAAAAAGTGACCAAATTGTGACTATGTAGAACGAAAAAAGTAACTTTGAAGTACAAAAAATGTGATCAAATCAGGCCGGTGTGAAGGACCCGTCCTAGGGGAGGGGGGAGGGGAGAGGTTACGAAATTTAAATTTAGATAAAAATAATAACAATACCAAAAATAAAAAATTGAAAAGGAAAGGGTTTTCTTACACCGTTTGTCACTCATGTTCAACACACAAACTAAAAAAATGACTGATAAACTAAATTTTGGAAACATATTACAATGAATGTTTCAAATTTTCGATATGTCAAGAAAGTAATACATAAATTAGTTTCAGAGGAATTTCTTAGCTAATTTAAAATTAAAAAAATCTGAATTAAAATAAATGTCCAATCTTGTACAAAATTTACCATGAATAGATGTTAGGAAAATGATAATAATTGTTAATTTTTATTCATCTAAATTTGGAATTCTTTTCCTCATTTTCAACTGGCAGTTTAGTGAGAAATTCCGCTGTAATTTTTTAATTTGAACAAAAAATATTTAATCACGATTTAAAATGTGAATTACCGATTACTGAATAAGAAATGAATTTTGAACAGATTTAATTCAATGTTCGATGGTTTAATTTAATTTGATAAAAAGAAGAATTTATTTATAATTATTTTAAAAGTGCCAGTTATATAAGCCAGACATAAAACCTTTAATAAAGTAAAATCCTCAAGTTATCAAAATTTCATTTTTGAAGCTTAAATAATTACTTCATGTTCAACTACACTGACAAAGAAATGTTAGAAAATGAGTAATTACGTGAATAATAAAAACTGATGAAAAATAAAAATAATGAGTTCAAAACTTTTGTTATAAATATTAAAATTTATTTTTAAAGTTGCTACTTAGAACAGTTTTTCAAACTTTTTAGATTAATTTAAAAATCATGATCGATCCAAAAAACATGATTTCATATAA
The DNA here is from genome assembly GCF_029784155.1 of Uranotaenia lowii. Classification (NCBI taxonomy): domain Eukaryota; kingdom Metazoa; phylum Arthropoda; class Insecta; order Diptera; family Culicidae; genus Uranotaenia; species Uranotaenia lowii. Next base: position 175,096,084 of record NC_073691.1, read on the forward strand.
AAAAATATTAATAAAAAGTTTTTAAATTTTCAATCGCAGGTTTTTAAGCTTTAAATTACAAGCTCTGAGTATTTTGTCTCTTTTGATTAAAATATTGGGTCCTGAAAGAACAGCAGGTTGAAATTATGTTTTATTATTAAAAATTTGGAGTTAAAGGCTTATGGTTCAAGAACACGAAAATTCAGAATTTAAAAACAAGGAAACAATTGTTAAAAATATGTCTTAAAAATTTAAAAAGTTTGATTTAAAAAAATCGGCAAGTTGATTAGAAAATTGAAAAAAAAAACTGTACAATAAAATTCGGTGAATTTATTTGAAAATTGAAAAAACCATATGGAAATAAAAAATAGTTTTTAAAAACATTTCAGGAAGAGTTTCTTCAATAAACATGTTTCACTATAACCATTTTGGTGCTCATTTTTTTAAATTATTGATTTGGTAAATAGTGTCCTTAACTAGAAATTTTGTCAAACTCGGCCGAACACATTTAGTTTTGGTGATAAAGAGTTTATTACTAGTAAAATCAAACATTGATAGATAACTGATTATGGAAAAATGTCATTACAAGTATTTTTGACATCACAGCAGAAAGTGTAAAAAAAACTTGATTCTTTTTTAAGCTCATCAATTCATATAAAACTTTTATTTTTAAATAATATGTTTTTGATTTGAGTTTTTGTTAAAAAAAAAGTGCAGAAACTTCTCTAAAGATTTTTAATTATTTTCAAAAGTCATTTCAATAACAAAAGCTGATAGAAATATTGCATACATATTTAGATTCGGGGTACCCAAATTAGTTGAAATTGCCGTTTAAATTCATTGCACCTAAGAAAAATGTAAATTTTGCGGCCTTGTGTAAATATTTAAAACCCTTTTTTTTAGTATTTAGAAGAACAAAAAACACGAAATAAAATTGAGTATGAAATTGTTTTTTTTTTAAGAATATTTCATAACAACATAACATTTTTTATGACATAATAGTTTTTTTTAATAAAAAAAAATAGTTCGTTTCAATCTCAATCTTAGTTACACTTTTTAATAAAAATCCATTCTAAAGACGAGATAGGGTTTTTGTATATCGAGTTTTGAGTTCCAATACAAAAGGTTGATTGAACTAAAAATTAAAATCTACAATGAAAGTTAGTTTCAATTCATGAACGTCAAATAATGTCGTAGATCGACATGTCTCAAGCCAAGGGTGATTCATGCCGAAATTCCGAAAAAAAAATTCTGACTGACCGATCAAGTAATTTACCGTTACTACCGTCAATATTAACACGCGCAATTCAAATTTCTCTTTCATTGGTTTATTTTCGGTGAAAAAAGTGACTTTTGGTGATAAAAGTGACCATTTTTCGGAAAATAGTGACTTTAGTGACCAAATGATGAAAAAAGTGACTTTTTAGAGACTGACCCAAAAAAAGTGACCAAGTCACTAAAAAGTGACTCGCTACCAGCCCTGCATTTTGTATTAAATCAAGAATTGCAGAAATTTCTGGTTCTGTTGAAACTAATATTTACATTTTTTCTGAACATAAAATATATTGCATACATTTAGGGGTATTAAATACTACAAAAAAATTCTACTACAAGTTGAATCCATGAAAATAAATGTTTGGATGAATGAAATTGCAATATTGACAAATGCGTGATACAAAACGATCATATTCGAGCATATGGAAACGAGATTTAAAAGGTGTCGCTTTGATTTGCATTTTGTTGCATCCTACACCAGACAGGTAACTGTATTATGAAAGAATTTATTTAAAAAAATGATGATTGTTCGAAAAATATTTTTACTGAACCAAATTCTGAAAAATTTAGTATCTTTGAGTTACCGAAAGTGTTGGGATAAATTTTTGGAAACACGATATATCTCATATTTGGCTAAACCAAGCTCTGATCTAGTACCTAATCATATTTTATTCAAATCAAATAATACAATAGAAGATTATGGAATTCGTTATTTTCCGTTTTTTTTTTAAATTATAACTCATCGAAGTTGAAAACTGTTAACTAAATAATTCATTTATTCCTGAACGACTTTTAAAAGAATTTTTCAAAATTTATCCAAAGAGTGTGTTGATTTTAGTGATTTTTAAAAACGGACATACTTGGTAACAGATAGAGAATGCCAAATTTTGGAGTTTCAGGGCTTAGATTTGTTAGCAGTCCTTAATTTGTTTATTACATTAAAGGTTTAATGAAAAATTTGGTATCTATTATTGTTCTTTTTTTTCTGATGTTTCAAATTCAGCGCCAAACAAAAAAAAATCCAAGAATTTGACTTTTTGACTTGTTTGATTTACAGTTATGTCTAAATTTGACTTTTTGACTTGTTTGATTTACAGTTATGTCAAACATTAAAAAAACTTAACACCCAATGAGCAGCAAGTTGCCGACCACTGGATGAGGATCACTTCTTAAGTGAGAACCGTGAACTGCGGGAACTTTGATCAACATGAAATTTTTGTAGATAATCATCGTTAATAAAATATTAAGTTAAAATATCTGAAAACTGTTTACTACGTTTGATACGCCTATAAAGTGAGTTACAAATATGCTTAATTTGGTTTTTATTAGGAGATTTTTTGTATTAGGTATTTGAAATGCAATTTTAAAATCATAAAACATCTGGTTTTTTGAAGGCTCACAAACAAACATCTCTCATGCTCAAATTTCAGCTTTTAGGAGCAAATGGGTTATTTAATGAGAAAATTCAACTTTTTTCTTGGTTTAGTGTTATTTTTATGGGCAATTGATGATCATTTTTGGATATTGAAAAAAAAAAAAACAAACCGTTATTTTCCATGAAAAAGCCACAAAAAAATGCTTAGAACCCTATCAAATGATTAAGTTTGAAGAAAAAAAAAACATGGAAACAGTGCGAGAACTTAGGGAATCGCATGAAGGTTAAATTTCAATTGTTTTGGAGGCCAAAAATATTGAAAATGATTATAATATTTGCCCCTAAATGTATGCAGCAGCATTGTCCATCTTTTGAGTATATTTGTTTTTGAAAGAAAACATTATAACATTCAATTGAGTCCAAACAAAAAATTACTATTTTCGATGTTTTGAGCCTTCTGTGCTTAATGGCATCAATACAATAAATTTGAAGATGTTGAGATACGTAAAAACCATAGCGATCAAAATTACCCCTAAACTCGAAATCTGGCTTTGTAACAAACATTTAACTATAACCACCAATGTCGTTTGAATTAACTGCAATCAATTATCATGTTTAATACTCTTCACCCCAGTAAGTGTTTTAAAGGTTTTAGGTATTACGAAAAAGCAATCATTCCCAAAATATTCAATAATGAATGAAAAAATTGATCAAAGTTTCCCCAAGTTTACGGTACTAAAAGAAATTGTGATTGGTTCACATTTTATTCTTCACTTTAACAGATTGGTTTTCTGTTTTCAGTGTACTTTCACATAAACCTGAAACGGTTTTTGAGATTTTCTTCTATGTCTCTCATTTTGCCTTGTCATGTTAATCTCACTCACTTCGCCGCATTAGATTCCTTCCATTTTGTTTCAACCGTCCGGCGAGGCACATGGACCAAACTTTGCTGAAATTGCTTTTGGTAGGTATGTGAAAATTATAAAAATTTTAATATTTAATGCACTGTTACTATAATGTATCGGCCTTATCGGTGAAAGGTGATGTCCTTTTTAGTAGGAACATCTAAAGATAATGAAAATTTTTATAGATGGATATAGAAGGTTAGATGAAATAAAAGATGGTTAAAATGAGTGGGAAGAATGGTAAAACATGGTTGCAGAAATTTATTAGACTACTTTAAATTTGATTTAAAAATCGATTTCGTCTCTGTTTTGAATCTGATGCTTTGGGGTAATATTGATCAGTCTCTATTTTCGGTGGTATTAACGAGTTTTCTTGATCATAAAGAATACGAAACACCTTCATTATATTTACAAATGCTTGTTTATAAATTTAACCTGTCTTTTTTACATTTTCTTTTAAAAACATTTTTAATCGAAAAAAGAACTATTATGGTGCATACATTTAGGGGCAAAAATTAAATTATTTGCTAACTAGTTCGAGCTACAAAATACAAATGAAATTTTACCTTCACACATTCCTGTAGGCCCTCTCATTATTTCCATTTTCATTTTTTTTTCAAATTTATCATTTGATAGGGTTCCTATCCATTTGTCCAATACGGGCTTACTATTGGAAATTTTTAAATTTAAAATTATTTTCACTAAATGACTAACAGCACTAAAGCAATACACATACAAAGAAAAAAAAGTAGTTATTTCACATTCAACAACTCGTTTGCTGCTTAGAGGGCTGCATCAGAGATTCGGGAGAGTATTTCAATAATTCACACATATTATGATAACAAAAATCAGCTCAGATTCGAATAGAAAGTGAGATGAATTCAGATAAGAGAAACCAGTAGATATCTACTAGAAAAAATAACCTCGAAACCTTTTAGTACTCACTCTGTGACGTTCACTCCTCTTGGTGATGATATCGTCTAAAATACAGGGATGAGTAAAATGCGGCTTTTGAGACTCATTTTTTTTTGAAATATTATTTCGTAATTTTTTAAAATCAATTTTTTTTTCAGCGTTACTTAAGATGTTAACTGAAATTCCTTTTTGCATTGCATATTATAAAGTAATGTTTTCTTCAATTTTAATTTGTCCTCGAAGCCCTGACCGCTCTTCCCTTTAAACGGTGAAAAATCTGTATTTTTTATTTGATATTCCGCATAAAACCGTTACATTAACATCATGGTCAATTTGAATTTTTTTCTCCAGAATTCATAAACTTCCTTTATTTAAATTGGATACCGACCACTGGGATAGGATTTATAGAGCTGTTCGTTTTTTGAAAATCTTATTAGATTTGTTATGTGAATTGCAAATTTTCAAGTGCAGTTATTAATTTTATTGTTGCCATGATTCTGTTATGTTTATTACAAAAGAAGCACCACAGACAACCGTTACTGACTTTATAGATCAAATCACAAAATTACAGTTACTGTTTTTGTCAAGAGCTTAAAATTTTTCTCCGCAGCTTTGATACTGAAGTCTTCCGGTTTGCCTTCCGATTTTCGTTTTGCTTTTTTGGCTAGCATTAATGGAATTCCGTCCCAAAACAGTCCCAAAATCAAACGGCTTGTTCACATTACCCGATCAGGAGAGCATATCAAAATAATAACTCAGACGTATCTCACCAAGATATTTATATTTGATTTAGTTATAATTAAGTATTCTAATTTTTCGATTTTAAGTTTCTCCAATCTGAATTATATCTTATTCTGATTGACAGACTTGAATGGGGTTGAGCTCATTTTCAATGATAAAGATTTTTTTCGGATGGCCCTAAAATAAAATGATAATATCATAATTTGATATACGTGCAACTTTTTATGAAACACGGACATCGAAGTCAACGGCCCAAACCGTGCACTAATATGTTTCACTCAACAAATACCAAATTGAATCTAATTTTCGGGAAATCAAAAATGGAGCATGGTTTTAGCATTTGATGTGGTTTATTTACATTCCACTAGAATTTTTCTCGAAGCACTCATATCTTGATAAGTTATAATTTTGATAGGTTTTGTTCTGTCCAATATCAAACTATGCTATCTGAATGAGATATAATCTTGAAAGGAGCGTATCTAAAATTGATATAATCTAGCTATGATCGCACAGATTTTTTGATATAATTTGAGATATTTTAACATCCTACGAGTACTGAATAATAACTCATTTAGATAGGAAAAAAATAGTATCAAAATATCTCATCTTGATATAATTTAGTTTTTCCCTCCTGATCGGGTAGGCACGCATGCCGAATTAGGAACATGAGGTTTGAAGTTTCATTCAATTCAACTTCATTGGTCGATTAAAAACTTTTGAGTTATTGTTGGTCATCAATGTGTTCAACATTGCTATCCAACTATGAGAAAACTTATACCGTTTAGTAGTGCGAATTCAAACAATTGATTTCTAAATTTTTTTACATTGATCACTGTTCATAGTAATTAATGGGATAATTGTGTTAAATAATGGAAAATTTTAAATTAATCTCAAATAAAACCATTCTCATAATATTACAAAATGGCCAATTTCGGTCTGAAATAATTTGCTTTCGATAATTTCAAAAAACTTTTTCTGGATCGTTGAATATTCAAGAAAAACTAATTTTAAAAATTTAAAAAAAAACATTAAACATCTTACCTTTTTCGGAACGAAAATAAGGTGGTAGAAAAGAAGCTGCTGTGCCACTTAACTTCACAGTAAGAATGGCGTAACGTAGGGCTGCCAGACGGCGGCAACGCTATTCAAACCGTATGGAGCACATCTCTCAGATTTCCCCTTTGTTTCTCCTCGTTTTGACAGATTTAAGCTTTTTTCCTCAGATTTAAGCTTTCGTCTCCTATGCTCTCAAGGCAAAAAAGCTTAAATCTGAGGAAAAAAAGCTTAAAAACGAGATTCACGACCACTTATTAAAAAGATGTTGGTCACACGATACATGGACAAATCGTGTAACGTTGCAGCCATCCAGACGGCGGCAACTTTACACGTTTTTTTTTTCCCAAGACTCTCGTTTAGCCTTGTCATGTTCCTTCCATTTTGTTTCAACCGTCCAGCAAGCCACATGGAAGAAACATTGCGGAAATTTTTGGTAAGTTTCTTTTTTTTTTAATATTATAACATTTTTACTCAAACAAAATATGAATGGAAAGAAAACTTTTTAAAATACATTTTATGCACATTCCAATATATTTACAAATTTAAACAAATCAAATTTTCAAAAATTATAGTAAGAGATACATACTTCATCCAAATTTAAGATTTAAGTTGGAAAATTGGCTTCTGATAAAACGGGATAATTAATAATGATTAACACGAAAAAAATATGGAATATCCTCTAGATTTTTTTACATGGAGTTAACATGCTTTAATATTAGCAAATATTTTTCCTTAAAAAATCAATTCCATGATTTGATAATTTTTTTTTCAAGAAGCAAATCAGGTTTTTTCATTGAACACACTCAAATTCTACTTTACATTTGTGTATTTTATCTAAACTGTAGGTTTAATCTGACTTTAATGAATTTTTAGATTTTTTTTTGTTATATTTACAATCGAAATAATAATTCTATGATCTTTTGCGATTTGAATTACTCAATAATAATCAATATTTTTTTTTGTGAGCTGAGTATAAATTTTCAATAATAATTGTGAATCTGATTATAGAATCGAAATTCGAAATTTCAATTATTGAATCTGTTTTTCCAGATTTCATAACGATATCTTTAATTTACAAAAAAAAAAAACAATTACGGAATCTTAATTCCACATCGGAACTTTAAATACAAATCAAGAAGTGAATTTTGTTTCATTAGTGAATCCTTATTTTAAATTCGGATGTTATGGGTTTTAATCTGAATTCATCAAGTCATTTATTCATTTTTAATCAGACTTTTAAATCTGAAAAAAAAATATGAGTTTCGAATGATGAATCTGATTCTGAGTTTTTTATTCTTCTAAATGTTTGAATTCTGCATCAGAGTGAATTTTAAGAATTTCAAATCAGAATATGAAACAATAACACAAGGTGCTTTCTTGTTTTTTTTTCAGTATTCCGAACAATATTAACTTAATATTGAAAATGCACATATGTAAGTTTCGAAAATCATCAATAATATTTTGAATTTAAAAGCAAATTCGAACCAGGCTTTCAAAACAGCTTGTCATTCCCTATTTCTAATGTTGATACTAACAAAAATCAAGAACTCAAAACTGGATAAAGAATTCAAAATTTCAGAACAGGTATACAATTTTGATTCAATTATTTGGAATCAGAGCTACCGTAATGAGTTTTATTTCGTTTAAAATAAACTAAATTTCAACCAACAAGTGAAAAATTTATGAAATCTGTGATCTTCAATTTACTTGTGACAATTTTTTTCCTAAAACGTTTTTGCTTGAACAAAAAGAATAGTAAAACAAAATTAAAGTTCTATATAATTATGCAGGTTTAAGTTATTTCATGTTATAAGTAAGGTATTAATTTTAATTTCTAACTTTTGAAAAAAGTCCTTGAAGTTGCATTTTTCTTCAATGTGTTAAAAAAATAAATTTGGGATTTGAAGGTTTCATTTTCAAAAAAAACTTTTTATATTAACTTCAATTAAAAGAAGTTAGCTAATTGTTTTCAACCAAAAACATGACGATTTTAGACATTGATAAAAATCAATCGAATATTTAGAAATAACAGTTAAAGATGAAGTTTGCGATTCAAAGCATCTGTATTTTTACTCTTGTAAACTCGATTAAAATTAAAATTTCAGTTTGAAACTTTGTTTAAGAAAAATCAGCAATATAGATAATGTTAATAAAAAAAACCGGTTAAACATGTTTGCAGTTTATTTTTTCTTGAAAATAAAGGACAAGTTTTTTGACCTCTAAAAATACCCTTAAAAATTTGAATCGTGATGCAAATTAAATCTAAGTTTCTTAAAAAAAAAATATTTTATTTTTGTTGATTTTTGGTATATTTGCACAACTGACTATGATTGAACATGAAATTTTTATTATGAATCCGGAATCAAAATTATGAAACTGCTATCATTTGTTATTTGAATCCCTAATGAAATTCTCATATCTATATTTTAATCTTGGTAATAAAACTTAACTTCGAGCTGAATCTGAATTTTTAATTTTTATTCCGAATCTGAGTACTGCATTTTGAACTAAAGTTCTCAATATGAATTCCAAATTTAAATCGATTTTGGAATCTAAAATCCTGATAATAATTCTGACTGATTATGAGCCATGAAGCGAAATTTGGAACATAATTTCAATCAGAAATGTTTATTTGAATTATGAATTTTTGGCTTTCAATGCGAAATTTTTCGTCAGTTCCTTGTGAATGTGTATTGTGAATAATGAAACTGTTTCAGCAAAATGAAAAGTAAAAATTTCAAATCTTTAAAATAATTTGTAATTTTAAATATATTTTTTTCATAATCCAAAATTATGAATATCAAATATTGAAGTTGGAAATGCAAAACCGAGATTCAAATCAGGTTTTTTCCAATGATTACCAAACAGAAGTTCAGAAGCAATAAACCGTATATGGAATATGAATTCTCATCCCAGACATCGAATTTTTATGTTTATAAGCTTATTTGGAACCACTAAATCCGGAATTATTCATAAGTAGAATAACCTAGTTTTTATGAAATTTGTCTGTATGGTAATTAATCCAAAGACCAAGTAATAAATGTACCTGTAAATATACCAGATATTTTCCCGCAAGTATCCGGGCCTTGCAAATGCGATACATTTTCTCCAATATCCGCAATATTAAACTCATGAAGGAAAGATCTTGACTTTTGTTTGTTGAAATTCATTAGCCAATTTTAAATCATATTTTAGGCTTTCAAAAAATAATTCACATAAATTTTGATAAATATTTACTCAAAAAATGTAGACGCAAAAACAAAATTTTCAAGATTGGATTTAAATTTTTGTTTGATTATGCAAGTGCAAAAACTTGAGGAAAATCTGGGCGATTTGTCAAGCGTAGTCTTAACCTGTTAAAATACAATATTCGAGACTAGATTTCAATCAACAAGTAAGACATTTTTGAAAAACTGTAGTTGAATTATCGACCTTGCATAACATTTCGATGTTTTAGCTTTAGTTCTGAGTCGAGATTGTTTTTCTTCATGGATCATTAAAGCCGTTCATCAGAATATGATTATGAATTTCTAATTTTGAATTTAGAGAAGAACATTTTCCTTGGATTTTTTTTTTTGACCCTCATGGGGGGAGGGAGGTGTTTTATCCCAGAATAAATTTCCTACAAAATTCATCAAACAGCATCGAAAAAGGTCAAAATGTGTGGCCAGAGGAACGGCAACAAACCTGAGATCGAATAGAAACCGAAACAATTTGAACAAGTTTATATTTAGCGAACGGCATGTTTAAACTCTTTGAACCAATGCAAAATGTGAATTTTTTGCCATGTGTTTGTGTACAAGAGGAAAAAAAGGGACAAAACAATCTATTCTAGTGCAATAATTGTGTTTTTTTTGTGTTTGTTAACATAATGTAACAAAACCATCAACAAATGAACATTCAATACAACGTTTTCTTTTTTTCAAATACTTCACCTAAAACGCAAATAAATGTTCAGTGAGGTACAACATTTTTAAAGAAGTAAAAGCATTCAGTCTTCAACTTAAACAAACACACTCCCATTAAAAAGCACTTGAAAATTCTTTACAGCGTTAATTAAAATTCTTATGGGTATTTCAAGTAAATTTCAATTGAAAAGTTCGATTTCTCCAAGATTTTGCCATGGACCAGGTTAGAAATCAGTTCATTCAATTTTTTTTTTCAAATATTCGTGAATTTTGAAAAGAAATGGTAGTGAAGTTTTCTGGAAAATTAAAACCACGTATTTGATTTCAATAAGGTGAATTGTGAAGCTCAAACTTAAAAAAAAGACTGTAGCCTAGCCTAGTCTTATTTATAGAGTCTAGATAGGATTATCTATCTCCTATCAAACAGTGTGTTTGAAAGGAAATTCCTTCCTATTCAACATCGCAAATTTAAAATGTCAAATTTTTTTATTATGTAGCACCGTGATTTGTACATTCATTTTTAATTTGAGTTTTGTGTTTAACTCTTTAATTAAACACAGACTAATTGTACCTCATATAACCCTCTTTTATTACATTTTTAAGTTTGGAACAAAGTGTTCTGAATTGGGATTTTTTTTTTCAATTTAGACGCAATTGATTTTGAAGGGAGATTCGTGTGGTTTTTTTTTTAATGTCAAAGTTTATGATTTTTTACCCACATTTTTTTAGGAACTGTTCTGACTTGGAAATTGAAATAATGATTTTGAATTTTTGAGTAAAATTTCTGATCTTGAAACCAAAACTGAATTATGGTTACCCTTTATATTTTAGGCTCTGGAATGGAATCTAGAAAAACATCGAAGGAGAGGCAGACCCAGAAACTCGTGGCGGCGAAGCCTAGCTACCGAAATCCGAACTGTCGACGAGAATCTTGACTGGGACCAACTGAAGATTTTTATCATTTCATAAGTAAGTATTTTTGTATTTTTCCCGGTTTTAGGTCAAAATTACCGAATTTTTCCCGGTTTTCCTGGATCCTTGGAAACTCTGTAAATGGCTAAATTTTAAAATTATGCGAGCCATATTACAACAGGTAAAATTTAAAATCTGAAGAAATACTCGAACTGATGACGCCAAAATCATTCGAAACAGTTTTTAAACCGTATGCACCAAAACAACTCGTATACATATATGTAGCTGATAATATTCTTTGATTTTAGAGCCTCAATCAATTGAAATAAAATTAAATTTCTCACTTGTTCCAAGGAATTTAGATCTTAATATTAAATTTCTGATTCTATAATTCTCAAGCAAAATTGTATTTCCATTTTCGAATTTCGGATTCTGATGCCAGTTCAGGATACTTGATTTTCAGCTGCTTTGAAATCTTGGTTCAAATTTCGTTTTGTATTTCATATAAAAATTAAATCGTGTTTTTCGAGATCAAATGCCTTTTTTCAATATTTTGATTATGGTTTTCTAAGTTAAGTTAACCACCATTTAATTTACAAAAAAAAAAAAGAATAATAATTAAAGATAAACATATTCAGCTTCTCAATGGCAAACAAAAATTTATAACTCAGATTCAGATTCATATTTTGAAATTTATATTTTAATTGAAATTCACAGTGCAGATTAAAAAAAGATTGTTAAAATAGTGAATTTAGATCAAACCGAACTACAGAATTTGAATATTAGATTAATAAATGAGGTTATTGAAACAAGGCTCATAAAATTCTAATCTTTAATAAAGATTCGAGAATCGTATTTTTTTTGTAAATATCAGAAATTATATAGAAATTCGGATACAGATTCAAAGCTCAGTTTTTGCATTCAGATTCAGAGTTCAGATTCAGAATGAAGATTCTAAATTCAGCTTGATTTAGCCGATTGATTGATTTTTAGCATGTAAATAAATCTAACATTCAACAAAAATTGTTTAGGGATTCAAGTTATCGTTTACTTAAGATTGCTTGTCATTTCAATTTCCAGATTTCAAATTCTAAATCAGAACTAGTTTATACACACGATCCTGCTGAAAATCACAGATAAAATGTGGAATTTGAGTTAATTTTATAAGTTTTGTTTCATGCAAAAAAACCCTTATTTTATTTTTGAAAAAACTACACTAGTTTACTGCATTTTTGAACTAAATAAACTGACGATCATTGTTTATGGAAAATTAGGCGCTGAGTTCGAAAACATATATAAAAAAATTCTCTGTAGAACAGTTTTTGAGTTATGCTCCGAATATGAAATTTTGGAAAAAAAAAAGTACTTGCACTAAGATTCAAATATCGCGGACTGTATAAAATAAATTTATAATCTGTTTTTTTTGTATGTTGAAGTTAAATAAATTACCGATCATTTGAATTTAAATTTCACGTATTTTACGTACAGTATTGTTGATACTAATGAATTTATGGTCGAAAAACGATAAAAAACACATTTAAAAAAAATTGTTTGTGTTTTTATCATTTGTTTGAGCATGTATTCCAAATATGTTAACGATTTTTTTTAAATTTTGTTTAAATTATGTTTTACTATGTATTATTGAAACAATAAGAAACGCGAGAAAATCTAAGCCGTCAAACACCATAATTCGGTATTTTATATTTCAGAAACCAATAGACAAAATTCTGATTAGATAATGTATTTGAGTAAATCGAAGTGATGTGTAAATTTTTTAAGAATGAGGTTTCATTATTAGATTCATCACATTCAAATTATGCTCTTTAATGGAGCATACTAGTAGCAAGCGAAAAAACGAGATATCTAGTTTTTGGTCCAGAATGTGTTAATATTGAAGTTTTTTAAAGCCACATTTCAAACTAAAATCAACTATTTGGTTCAAGTTTGCATCAAGCAAATGTGATCCGAAAATCCTTCTTTTTGAAAATTTGATTTAATTTCATCAAAGGTTCTTTGGATTTGGAAAAGAGTTTGGAGACTGTATTCGAAAAAAATGCAACACTTTTGTTTGTGGATAACTTTTGAGCCGATGGATGAAAATTGATGAAGTTTTCAGTGATTCTACCTTGTAATGTAATGTTTACATTTGCAAAAATATTTGTGGCGATCTGTCAAGTAGTTTTTGAGATAGCGGTAAAGAATATGTTTTTTGGCTATAATCTTTGGGCAACATGTGCGCCATCTATATTGCGTATTGTGAACAATCGTTTATATAAATCAAGGCTATTTTCGTTGACGTTCTTCATTTCCTGGAGACATTGAAAAGAACCAAAAATGTTCTTTTTTTTATCGATGTTGTGACAAGTTTAGCAGATTGTCCTTCTTCTGCAAAAAAAAAAAAATTATTAACTTTTTATCACTGCATTACAGTGTTCGCTTAATGGCACGATTCGAGGTATTAACTGTGAGAAACCTTTGAAGTGTCATGGAAGGAAAATAGTCGCTTTTGTATACATTTTTTGGTATATTTGGCCGTTAATTGTGTCAATCGTTATGTAGCATTTATCGATTTGCATCTTCCACAGATCGAAAACATTCAGGCTGGGCTTTTCAAGGAAAAATTTTCAACAGGAGATCCCCCAGATGCCCGCTACAAAGTTCGTATCGATTTCCTTAACGATTTTTTTTATTCAAAATTTCACCCCGATTGCGAGTCTACCATTTTTCGCACGATTTAACCCTTCATTTCATGATTTTTTATTTTCCCTTGAAAATGATTCTAAACAGTTGGAAATGATGTGTACATGAAGAAAAAAAATTATAATAAAATACGATTTTTTACTTTTTTTCATACATTAATTGTTGCAAATTTGTTACTTTATGAAACGAAGGGTTAACCACCGTATTTTGTTTATTTTATCGGTGGTCAACTTTTTTATCACTAAGATACGATTTTTGGTCTGTGTTTTGTTTGTTGAGCGAATCCGACAGAAAAGTTGACCTGCTTTATCACATTTCCAATTAAAAGGCTCTGATGGGCTTTGTTAAACCCCTCACTTCTGATACCTTGATGGAATTAGTCATTCTTTCTTTTGTTCAAATTTCAGATTCTCTAGGACTTCTAAAATTATTTACCACAAAAAGTTTGATCACATAGCTGATTTCCAGGTGTTTCCGGGTCTCGCAATGGGACTTTCCAAGATTTTTTACGATCCTGATCAAAAATTATTGTCATTGATTTTTTTCATTAGACGCTATGCTCTCAAAAACTACTAGACAGATCGCCACAAATTTATGCAGATGTACACAATCCATTACTAGGTAGTATCACTGAAAATTTAATCAATTTTCATCCTCCCGTTCAAAAGTTATTCACAGATGAAAGTGTTTCATTTTTTTCGAATACAGTCCTTGGAAACATTTTTTCGTGAGACGTAAAAAATTGTTATATTTTTGAAGTTAAAAGAGACTTGATCATTTATTCGAGGAATCCGTTGACTTTTTTAAGCCAAATTAGTTCCCATTTCACAGTTTGTAAGTGTCAACGAATTGTCAAAGATAATTCTAAAAACTTTGTCTTCTACTACTTTTCATTACATACATCAAGGCGCAATTTTTATAATTTTTTCGATTTAAACAGTTTTTTGAGTCCTTTTTATCCAGTTATTACTGAATGAACATTATTCATTGAATAAATATTTGTAATTTCATGCTTAGCAACGATCGCGATACATCCAAAAGAAAAATGTACCTTTTTGGTCTCTAGGGATTAATTGGACCAATAATATACATTTTAGAAAACTTTTTCCTTAAAAAAGCTAAGACTATCGCTCTGAAAATATGGCGTTATGAAGTTCATTTTATACTTTAACGATTGACACATTCGAATAAATTTTTTTAATATATTTTTTTCATGTCGGAAACGTTTTCTAGTGTTGAAAAAAAAAACTTCAAGTCACATCGTGTAACATTTTTCAAGCAAAGTTAAATAACTTAAAATATAAAATTATGAAAATTTGTTGAAATGCCAGTATTGTTGTTATGTTCTATTTGGCTTTTTTTTTTCTAGAACATTTGATCTTTGTAAAAAATTGCTTTTTCAAGATATAGTGAAGGAATCAAGTTTAACCAGGTATAAAGTATCCTCATTCTCCCCCATAGAATTAATTTTTTTTTCTTAAGAAATGGAAGGCTCACCTTAAAAAAAACTTATGTTATGCTCAAATTCACTAAGTTAAATCAACTTGACTCTTTAACAAATTCAAAGATTTTAACAATCGATGAAAGCGAATAAAGCTCAACTTTTAGGTTTAAGACCAATTTTCTAAAGTTACCATTAAATACGAAAACTTTCAATATGAAAGTGCTTTAAATGAATAACCAAATATGTAGTTATAAACATAAATTGCTTTAAATTTTTTTGTATCCGTGCGTTGAAGGGCAAAAAATATCACTATTATTTCAATTGTTGCATAGTGCTATGTCAGAATGTTCACAGACAACGAATGACGAAATCTCTTTTGCTAAAAATGTTATTTAAATTTCTTTTTCGATGATAAATTCTTATGTACTATCTATCTCTATTCTCTAATATAGCCAATGCAAATTAATTTCCTTTCTTTATTTATTTAGGTTACCAAGCTGTTTCATAAACCAGAAATTTTTGTTAACATTTTTACCGTTTTATTTCAATTCCAGATTCCGGCCCGATAAAAACTTGAGGCGAGAAACTATAACCAGAAAAAGAAGAGATGCCGCAACACAACATCGGCTGGAATGAATACGTCAACGCTTAGTAATCAATCTGCCAATCACTCATCGAATTCATCAGACGAAAAAATTCTGGCAGTCACGCCAATGCCCTCGACTTTGTCTTCACCCGGTGGAATGTCTCTACTGGGTCATCCTGCACAGCTGCAGCACTGCAATAGCCTCACAATCGCAGTACGATATAAGCGATATTTAGAAATCATCCGAAGAATCTATGCTGCATCAACATGGAAACCACACTCGTATATTTGCGTCTGATCTCTGCTGCTCTTCCTTCTGCCCAAGCACATACGCTATTTGTGGAAAAACATCGACGACATCAAGTAGCATCTCTACATCTGATACCCAGTGGACTTCAAGCTTTGCTTTCACAATTTGAGGCAACAAACTTGAAAATCCTTACCGGTTCAAGTAGGTAACAGCGTTTCTCGCTACTTGCAAGCATTTTAAGATCGATGGAGCATGGTCTCTCAAATAATTGCCATCCAATGCATGGATCAAAACTGAGGCCAGACTATTGATCATGCAGGACACACGTTTTCGATCGGCGAATACATTGGCAATGTTTGAGCGCTGGTCCGTTATGTGAGTCACATCATCAATGTCATCTTGGGAAATCTGAAGTTTTTCAAGTGCGGCATTTGAAAAACTCCTAACATTGGCCGCGATTTCGGATTGGTCTGCAGGGAAGTCAGTCGTGAATAACACCAGCGATTTGAGCTCGAACTCCTCCGTGATGTATTGGACTATAGTCGTGAGATATTCTGTTTCCGAATACCGATCCGACCACAGATCAGCATCGAAAGCACAGCCTTTAGCTCTCAAAGCCTCCTTCACTTCCGCCAAATGTTTGGCTCTGACCTTCTCAGCAACCATGCACCTTTTTCTCGAAACGATCGATGGGTCTGGCTGGACACTTTCTACGTCCACATTCCCAAACTTTGCACCAACTTGAATGAGCTGCTGCGCCAAGTTCTTGAAACCTGTTCCATAAAGCGCGCTAAATGAACGCAGATCCAAGGCTTCCCATTTCACGAAAGCGTCCTTAACGCGCTGTGGTACTTCTCTGGGACGTATGGTTCGAGATCCTCTGCATCGAGTAGGTGCCTGTCGCAGTGACCTGAGCTTGATTCGCCTTTCGGAGTTCTTTCGAGTTCCCCTTCAGCTTTAGGCTCGCCACCAGAAGATGGAGTGTTGGAAGCTGAATAGGCCTTGCCTGCCCTGCAACTTTCGTAGTGGCGATTCAGGTTTGACCTGCTGTTTCCCTTTCGGAACCGGAAAAGCGTTTGGCAGTTTACGCATTGCACAAACCCGACAATCTCCCTCGTGCTGCTAAAACACACGTTCTTGAAAATGCTCCATGCTCCGCATTTTCGCGCTCCTTCCTTATCGCATAGGATGTACTCTTCTGAGCTCACCCGAATGCGAACCGTAAAACTGTCAAGAACTGTGTTTGCCATTTTGGATGGATGGTTTGAATGAAAAACTAAGTAGAAAGAGAGATTGATAAATTGTGAACTCAACCAATAATAAAAAAAAATAATAAAAACACAGATTTCTGACTTATTTTCTGGGATTTCAATTATAAACTAGCAGAACCGAAAAACTTTATTGAGCCTTTGAACTTTGCAAAAATAATGTACCTACATGTAGATAAGCAGAAAGAAGGTGAATAATTGCTTAATTTATCGGCCTTATCAGTCAAAAGTGATGCCTTTTTAGTAGGGGCTTCTTAAGATTATGAAATTTTATAGACGGAATCAAAATAAGAAGAAATGAAAGATGGTAAAAATGAGCGGGTAGAAAGAAGTGGTAGATACGGATAGAGTTGCATCTGCCATCATACATTAGTAGGCCAAGCGTAGTTCGCCCCATAAGCGGAAAACTCTTTTTTTAATGTTCGTTCGCACTGCAAGTTTCCGCTTGTGGAGCAAATCGCGCGTGCCCTACCAATGTGTAGTGGAAGATGCAACTCTATCTGTACCTACCACTTCAAAGTAGTTGACCCGAGCTGAACAAAATTTTGATATGTGATGGTAATGCTTCTCAATAAATTCCACCCACTCATTTTCACCATCTTTCATTTCTTTTAACTTTCTATCCATCTATAAAATTTCATAATCTTAAGATGTTCTTACTAAAAAAACATCACTTTTCACCGATAAGGCCGATAAACTAAGCAACATACGTACATTAAGGTGATTAATCTCTTCGTATAACTATCTTTGTTCATGAAACTGGATTGTTAAAGTACAATGGGGTGAATCGAGACAGTTTTTTGGGCTGTTTATATCTTTGGACTATATAAATCGTAATATTTCTGCCACATTATGTTAAGAGGACTTTAGCAACAACATCTTGAACGTAGATCAGTGCGTTGTTATTTGCATCGCAAATATGTTATAGAAATGTCACCCATTATGGGCAGGGTAGTTTTTTCCTATTTTTTTTTATATATATATATTTCAATTCTCCGTATTGACGTTTTTCGTCAACCAACAAGGCCGGAACAAACTTCAAATCCTTCTTTTGTCACTCGGAGTTGGAACATCGCGAGAGGGGTGAACTGGTATTTTAAAAATTTATGCGAAAAACAAATAACTTTGAATAAATTGCACAACATTTTGTCTACAACAAAATTACATACTATGTAATATCACAAACCTATAAATCAAGTTATTTTTTACCGACAAATTCAATTGAATCTAGAATACAAATGGTGATACAACTCGCATCTTTTACTTTTTGTTTTTTTTTGTCTTGTAATCTTTCGGATATTTGATAAATTTTTCGAAATTTCCATAAAGTACTTCAAACTTTATTTATTTCCTCCCTTTGGGTGTTTTGAAAACTTAGATGGGGATGAAATTGATATTTGTTCCGGCCTTATATTCAAAGAAGTGTTAATGGTAGTGCCTACCTTCAGGGGCAAAAATTATCGAAGGAGATTGATTTCCAGCCAAAGTTGAAAGCGAATATCTTTTGGGATATACTTAAAAATTAATTTTCTTCCATTTTACATATTTTTTCATTTACAGAGGATTCGAGGCACTGATATGTTCATTTTCTATTAATCTCAAGCAGGCCCGTGCGAAGGACCTTTCCATGGAGGAACTTTTTTTTTACATAGTGATCTTGAATTCAAAATCAGAAATGAAATTCAAAATAATTCTTCGCAAGGGTTAATCATTTTTCATTTTCATTGGTTTGAATCTTGGATCATATTTTTCTCTAGACTATTTTTTTATTTTTTAAGCTTCTTTTGATCGAAGATGTTATTGGATCAAATATTTGTTTCTGACTTCTGATATTGAGTGTTTGATGAAATTATGAGTTTTAAGTTCTACAATGGTAATTTTGTTTTTATCCTTGATTACGTTTCGATTTTAAGCATCTTAGCATGAAAGGAAGAAGAAGAGATGATCTAACATTTTGAAATGTTTTTTTACATTGATGAAATTCTCATGGTAGCACTAAGTTGATACCATTCTATTCTCAAACTAACTCAATACATTCTTAACGATTAAAAAACAAGTAATCCTATTAATGGTTGTTTTATACTAATTAGTTCGAAATACAACGTTCTCTTGGTGTTTCAACAAATATGAAAAAAAGATTTTTTAATTAAATACTTCATTGTTATCTGTTTAGTTGTTTCGGATATATCAAAACTTTAACAGTCATATCGTCGAATATTTATTTCTTTGAGTGAGATGACATTTTTTTATATGGACGGAAAATTAACAATATAAAATTACGGGATAAATTGATGTTATGAAATCCGAGCTATTGTATTGTTAAATGTAGCAATAATATATTTCAATAAATTGTCAATCTTCAATCCGGGCAATACCGAGGAAATCGATTTTTATGAATCCAGAAACCGTTTATGATTATTTTGTTAAAACTTACTCAAATGATTCCGTTTTAATAGGCAAAATTAAAAAAAAAACATTTTGACTTAATTGAAGATTTTTGATTGATTTTGCAAACACAGTGAAGAAATCCGAAAAAAATCCAAAAAGATTGTATGCATATCGGATGAACCCCGCAAGAGTAGTTCGTGTATTCTTATATTTACGCTTCCATTTTTATATATTAGATTTTTCATTGTGTGAAAAAAGATAGTTCGAAATTTAAACAAATAAAGTTTGTTTTAGATATCCTAAATAAACGTAAACATGAAGTAGTAACCATGCACACAAAATTAAGTGGTGTGATAAAAAAAAAATTAATGACTGAGAAAAATGCAGAAATAATTTAATATATGCTCACCTAAATATAAATTTATCAATTAAAAATACTTTTTTTTATTCACACAAGAAAAATTTGAGGTAAATTTAAAAAATGTTCAGTGTTTGGATCTGGGCTGAATTAAGACCTGTCATTATATTTTATGTATAGACGTTTAATTAATTTCATTATATCGATTGTTGAAACGGTTTTTCGCACTAAAATGAATCGTTTCGAGTTTACCAAATATGACGTCTTTGGCCTAACTCTCATGAGCATATATGTTGTCGATAATAAACGAGAACATTATACCTTAACTTATCTCAAATAAAATCTTATTCTTTCATATTTTGAATAAAATATCTGAAAAGAAGTTCCCTGCCAGCTGGTTTTTATCGAATAGGTAATTCAAATGGTGAGGATAGAATTATTCATCATTGGAATGGTTTATTCGTTGGTTGTAAAGTTTTTAAAATTTCAAATGTAACAAATCTGTTTCCAAACTCAACAATATGTTTGCAAGAAAAAGGAATAATTCTAGCGTAACATTTAAAATGGGCGAAACTTGCAATTGACTCGAAACGAATAAAACGCGTTTGAAGTTTCTGAACACAATTTTAATTCCTATTTTGAAATGAATTCCCTAAAGATCAATCTTTTCACGTAAGAATTAAGAACATGCTACGGTCAACAGTTCCTTAAACTTATTTTTTCAAAAAATTGCTCAATTTTCTTGAAAATCGACTTTTAATGTGTTCCGCCCTTTTGAATTTGTTTTGCTAGTTTCGCCTCTCACCAATACGGACACATTAAATTTTGACAAGCTAGTTTCGCCCGGAAATTAGGACTGTTTTTGTTTTCAATTGTAGTTACGCCCTTCTGTTTCGAATGAAGAAAAATTGTTAAAAAACTTGTTTTGCTTCGTTAGCAGTTAAATTTCGTGTCCAAAATTACAGCACCGGGTGTTCCACAAAAAAATAAGATTTGTTCTAAGCAGTGCACGTGTGATTTTGAATACAAAACAAGGTAACACCGGTGATTTGTAAGTAAAACTTCTGTGTTAATTTTCAAATATTCTGTTTCAGGACTTTCTGAGGAACCCGTGGTCATCTGAAACGGCTTCCGGCCTCAGAATCGGTGATAAGTTTGAAGGCACCGTGAAAAGTGTAAACCGGTAAAAACTGAGCTTCATGCGAAGAAAAAAGCTATGCCAGCAGTTATCCATCAGAGGAAACCGTTCCGCAGGCGAGATAGGGCTTTCCTCTACTCAAGTACAATATGAGGTGATAGTGAACAAGAAAGGTGGAACGAAAAGGTCTGCAACCAGCACCAGCATTGTCCCACAGGAATGTGTGGATCCTCGTATCGCTTCCAATGCCAGCTTGATAACGTGAGGACGGGACTGACCTGGCAGTTATGGCACGATCTCACCCTAAATGAAAAAAAAATGTATAGGATGTATATTGCGGAATTTTTTGTGAAAGAATGGATTCCCCTTCGGAGCAGATTTGGATTTCGGAAGGAGGAAATAAACAAAACACGATACGCGTCAAGATTTGTTTTTTGGAAGTTTAATTAGTATTATATTTTTCTGCTTTTGGATTTAGATTGGACATCTTTTGCAGTCTCAATAACTGGTAGCATGTAGTAGTATTTCGGAAGGGATTTAGAAAGTCTGAGAATTTGTTGTTCTTGTGGAGTATTAAAAATTCAATAAATGAAGAGTATATTGTCATACAAAAAATACAACTTGTTAAAAATTTGAATGAAAATATATATACATATTTATATGTACAAAACTATTTTTAAAAGACTATATTTACAAAACTATATTTACAGCCAAACTATTTAAATCTTATTTTACATCTGTACCTAACTTTACATTTTAAACCCCTAGCCTAATATATGCATATATACAAAAAAAATATTGACATTTAAGGCTAATTTAATCTAAAAGGCTATTCTAATTTAATATCAGGATCTAAATCAGCTTAGAAATGATCTGGTGTACATCCTTTCGACTTTCGACCTCGTTGTCTCGGTACTATCTGCCGTAGCATTGTGTTATAGTTTTCTTTATTCGAAACGTATGGCAGAAGCTTCTTCAAATCTTCCAATTTTTCGGGTGCTAGACTGAGTGGCTCAGTAGTGATGGGAATTCATTTTCGAAATTGTATTTGAAATAGACGATTCCTGGAGCTGATGTAAAATATTGGAAGTGGCAAATTTCGCGTAATCGAACCGGATTACCTTCATAATCAGTTTTTGGTCTAGAAAACGAGGTTAAAAGCTGTTTAAAGTTCAAAAATTCTGCTTGACTCATTTCGTGAACATTAAATGGAACTTTTTTATGAATGGCTGCTATAAATACAGCCCAGTCTCGTGGAGTTTTTATAGAGCCCTTGTGGTTTTTTTTCGCCTTTTCTATGGCTGCATGAGCGCTGTCCGCTTCCATGTGGTTATGTCCTGATGTCATTAATTTATGACTATTATCTTAATTTCTTCGTTCAGAACGACATTTGAAAATAAAATTAGAAAACATACAGCAAATAACAAAATTTAAATTTTGACCGGAAAATCTGTCGGAGTAATACACAGCGTTCTTAATATCAACGTCAAGGCTCAACAAATCCTTCTAAAGACAAGACCCTATTTCCTGGCAGCCTCTTTTAGCTTTAGTTTCATCCCAAAGGTAACAATCTACTGAGTTACCTTTGCAAGTAGATGCAAAAACGGTTAAATTGAGCGTATATAACTGTCTGGCGTAATAAGCCATCCCGCAAGTTAAATGAGGAGTCGGTAGGCACTTCTGTAAATCAAAACAAGCCGTTCTTGTTTCCGGGTCTGTTTCAAATTTCTGCATGTCCGACTTCTTTGCAGCATATGCAGCGCCTGGTCTATTATGGTGCCGATCTCTTTCCTCAACTACTTTTTCTTTTTCTTCGTCAGTTTCTGCCAGTTTGAGACGCATTGCATACTTACCACACTCATTTCATGTATCTTATTTGGTCTTACGGAAACTAAGCCGCATCGTTCTAAAAATTTTCCGATAAGTATTGTAGTGCGTTGGATGGAAACCATCTGCAACGCACTTGGTTTTATACAGACGAAACATTTTGGCAATGTTAAGATCACTGCTTAAATATTTTCGTTGACTTTTCTCCCGGCAGTAATGCGACGAATATGCGGGGAATGAATTAATGTGGGTTTTTAAATAATTAAGATGATCTTCAGGTATTATGAATCGCGAAGTATATTCACTTCTTAAATCATCAAGTGCTAAACCGAGGCCAGTTATCAACTTTGTGGCAATGGTTCTCGTTTTTTTTTGTCTGTGATATCCAGAGTTGACATGAACATTTTCTTGCATACTCTTACCCTACCATCACGTCCGGGTAAATAGTAAGTTATTGTAAAAGATCTTCGAGAGTTAAGCACCTAAAACTAGGTCAAAAAATTAAAATTATTTAATCAAGTAAACATTTATTTGAAACGACCGTACCGTGGGTCTTGCTGTGGTTTTAACTGCCATGTGGTTGCTGATGAATTGATGTTGTCCAGACGCTTTTAATTTTAAAAACGAATTGAGTAGTCGTTGGCGAATATGCTCAGGATATTTTTCAGAACATTTCAAACGGAAACAATTGCAAGGTTTTTTCAAACTTCTGGCAGGCACGATTGTACCATCCGTTCGAGTATATGTTTCTCCTCTTTCTTTAGCCAGCTTATTATCGTCCTTCATCTGGTTTTTAGTTTTAACAGTAATGATCTCATCCGTGATCAGTTCATTGAATCCTAAATCATCAGGAGCTTCATCTTCACTGCTACCTTGTGAAACAAAAACATTGTGATATTCAGCACATGTGATACTTATTCGAAAATTATTTTCATTCAATCAGGTTCTCATCTTCATTATAATCATATTCATTATTTATAAAATCTTTATATTCGAATATCTGTTCAACTTACCATGTTCAACTACTTCGTATCCTTCGTTGTCGATTATTGTTTGATTGATGTACTTCTCAAAGTATTCAGTCAATACAAAATCGGTCATTTCGATTGCGTCCCCCAGGACAACTTCTTCAGTTGCATCGTCCAAATCATCCTGGTCATCATCCGACAAAATGACGCTTTTTTGGTTAGGAACTTCCGGAAGATCTGGAATATCCAATGTTTTTGCTAAAGTTTCCCTGGCAGGTGTTAACTTGACCAGAAGTAATCTGTCCGAAATTGCTGAAATTCGCAAGGGACGAGTTGGCATTTGGCAGTATGAAACTGGAATTGCCTCTTTCGGAAAGTGTTTGTTCCAGTTGATCTATCTCAGCCCTTGGATTACCGAACACCGGAGTGTTGTGGATTGAATAGTTTGAACGTTACCGTAATGAAATCACTTGTGGAACGCGGGAAGCTGGCTGTGTCCTTAGATCCAGAGCTGATGAATTCTGAATCCTTGGTTTATTTGGAGTAGATGCCGAAATATCAGCGAGGGATATGTCATGATTGGATATTTCGGAAGAACTTGCCACTTCCACTGCGAACGATGTATCATGTTTGGATATTTTGGAAGAACTTGCTGCTGCCACTTCTTCAAAATGGTGCGCCGAAGGTGCACCGTGCAATGGAACAGCAGATTCTGAGCCAGACAACACTAATGCCGCCGCACCTGAAAAAAGAATAAAGCTATGAAAATCTTATTTTATTTTGTTATAGATTACTATATTTACCCAGCAATAGTTGAAAATTAGTAAATACCATGATTTTTGAGGATTTTTCTTGCAAAAATGCTTTCAAATTCGTGCGTTTTAAAAATTTGAACTAGTTTCGCCGTTTTTCAAAACACAAGAATAATTTCGCCCGGCGTAACTCAAAAATCTAGATTAAGAATACAAAAGGTAGTTTCGCCCATTTAACATTCAAATTTTATAACCAAGTTTTTTCAAAATTCTAGTGAAATTTATTTTTAGATTTTTAAAGATATAGCCGTCTACTGAAAACAATAAATAACTCGATTTGTTTACATTTGGCAGTTTCGCCCTTTTTAAATGTTACGCTAGAATTGTCATCATGAATATTGAAACTCTACTGAGCTAAGTGAGAATTCGATTCCAAACGAGTTTCCATATATTCAATATAATCAAAAAGCTGTTCAGATTTTGATAACTTTGTTTTTAGTTTGCTGAGTTTTAATCTAAGAAATTTGAAACGATTTTTTGGCAAACAAACAAAGTCATCGTGTTTATTTATAAAGAGTTCTAAGCTTGGGTATTTCGATATTTGCGATTCTTCGTCCACGATGAAAATGCAAAAAAAATCCTCAGCGTTGCTGCACATTTAGAAGTTCATTGCTGTGGGAAGTTAAATTTCATAAACTGCAAGTCTTCAACCTACTGCACACGATGTGAGACTTATCAATTCATAGAAAAATGAAATTGATCACACCAGAATAACGTTTTAAGAATCGTGTCCTACCCTCGAGTAGGAGGGGCTACATCATCCAGTTAATCGTTTATATAATTAATTTGCAAACTACGAATAAAAAAGAAAGGAACAAATTAGCTCACTTAAGACAAAAATATTAAAAACAAATTCTTTTCACTTACTTGATAAAACCGAATTTGTACATGTATGTTCTTAAAAAAGATTTTTAATATGGGATTACTGACAAATAACATTTAACAGGTATAACTGGCAATGTTTTTTTTTTAGTTGTGGTATGTACAGTTTCTACCCCGAGCTCGAAAACTTGTTGAAGTTAAAAATTATTTTGCTCAAGAGATTTCACAAATATTATATCATATTCCTTCGTCGAAATTTATCGGAATTTATCTCTGCCTTCATAAAAGCAGTTTTTTTTTGCTTGTGACTCTCAGGCTGACGAAACGTCAACATTCGAGAAAGTTATTGTTTGTAATGCTTGCGATGAGATTGATTAACATCACACTGAGATTCAAAAATGGGAAAATCTCACTCATGAAAATCTCAAGCTCATGAGATTTTGCAACTTTGTTCTAAAGCATTGAATTTCTGAGCTAGAAAATTTTGGAAAATTCTAAATGCCTGATTGAATAACCGGTTTTAAATGGATTCAAAATCAGTTCTTATTTTTCATGTAGTTGGATGTAGGTTTGTTTATCAGTTATCGAAGATTGATGTTACTCGAAACAGGTTTATTTTAAAATTTCCAAACGCAAAATTTTCAAAACTAGAAGTGACAGACAAAATCAGATATTGAAACATCGGCACTAAAACGCTGTTCCGCTGTGTTATCCCCGTATGCCAAAACATTTTGTGTATTTACAAAATGTTAAGATAATTACTTAAAATAGTAGATTTTAGTCGTTTCGAGTTATTCATCTAGGTTTGTTATATTTAAACTTACAAGGTTTTCAAAATTGAAGAAAATATTCGGATTTTTTACCATTTGATTTGTACAAAAGTTACCCCCTTTTAAAAATGTGAGAATTTGCAAATCCTGTGAGCAATAATTCATCTTGTTATGCCTGTCCTCGTTTTGAATCAGGAAGAGTCATTCGTTGCAAAAAAAAACAATTCGTTTAATCTGCAAGTAGCGGAAGTCGTATATTGATATACATTGGTTGATTCTTTCTTTTGTAAAAACTTGTTTGAGCGCCGAATTCGGTGAAAATCACTCGAAAATTTCCGGTAAATATAAAATTTTACATTGATCTTATATGGGACCCTTCATTTCGAGATTGGGTAGTTCTGCTACCTTTTTATAAACTCTTTTGCAAAAGGCGTGGGTCATCCTGTAAAATAAATTGTCTTGTTATGCGGAACCCCGATTGTAAGGCAATTTTTAACTACCCTCAAGTAGTAGGGGATTTTAACTTTTACACGAGCCCCGAATACTAAATTTCAAATCGAATCATTCATTTGTGACAACATCAAGTCGATACGGGTGGTCAGAATGACGTGAAATTTGCTACCCGAGGGTCTGTTGGGCCGAAGATAGTTTGTATAGTTGTTTCAAGTACTTTCCTTATATTTTAAGGAAGAGGAGCTACCATAAAAATCCAAACTCAAATATGACATAACTAAAACGATTTCCAGTTGAATTTTATAAAAATGTATTCAAAAGCACAAACAAAGTTTATTTATTTTGAAGAATGACTCCTATCATTTATTAAGCGGGAGTTTTTATTCAAAATATTTGAAAAAAACTGAGAAAAACGCTATAACTCATTAGACTGAGTCGTTTTGGGGACATTTTGGAATTTCTCAAACCCTGGGGTCTTAAAAGCTTTGTCTTGGTCCAAAACTCATCCGTGATTTTTTGCAGAATTTTTAGGTAACGTTTACATGAGTAAATTTGAACTTTTAGGTTTGTATGGGAAAATTGAATATTTTGTACTGAAAAATCAACATCGTTTTTGTTTCTTCTGTGGAGCCAAGCCAGCTGATGGCTTTTGTGACAATTTATAAAATTTCTAAAGGAAATTTTCCGCTGAACAACTTTGTCGAAGATTGTAACTTCGTATCTTATTAGACAAAAAAGTTATTAGCTGTTTAATAGGGGTATGTCTTCTCGCATTGATCAACCATTAATTCAATTGACACCACTGCAGGGTGCCTATCGAGGTACTGCATGACTACTTTTCATGCTATACTTCACGAGGCTCCAGCAGTGATGTCAATTGAATTAACGGTTTATCAATGCGAAAAGACATACCCCTATTAAACAGCTAATAACTTTTTTGTCTAATAAGATACGAAGTTACAATCTTCGACAAAGTTGTTTAGCGGAAAATTTCCTATAGGAATTTTATAAATTGGCACAAAAGCCATCAGCTGGCTCGGCTCCACAGAAGAAACAAAAACGATGTTGATTTTTCAGTACAAAATATTCAATTTTCCCATACAAACCTAAAAGTTCAAATTTACTCATGTAAACGTTACTTATAAATTCTGCAAAAAATCATGGATGAGTTTTGGACCAAGACGAAGCTTTTAAGACCCCAGGGTTTGAGAAATTCCAAAATGACCCCAAATCGACTCAGTCTAATAACTCATACAGTTATGTGATATTTAAAAAATAATGGTATGCATGCAGGGGTTGACATGGCATATTTTCAACGGAGGTCTCCCATTCGCTTTTGAAACGGGAGTCTCCTATACAAAATTCGTATGAAAAATGATAAAACTCATATAATTTGGGGTTTTTTTTTGAAATTTGGAACACATGCCAGTCTCAACAAGACAACATTATTTATTGTATTATCGATTTATTATTTTTATCTTTCATATCAATCGCACAATTCTCACTACAAATAATAATAATTTAATAAGTTTAATTTATGATTTCTTGTTTAATTTTAATGTCAAGTGCTGAATGATTTGAATTTTTAAACCATTTAATACAAGGTAATTGTAAAAATAGGAAATAAAATTCTGTTATGCATTATTTTTGTTTAAAATTAATACTCTATTGAAGGTTTAAAGAAAAATTTGGTAGTTTTATTGAACTTCATTCTGATGTTCAAATACAGCGCTAAGCAATAAAAAATAAAATAAAAAACATTAAGAAAATCCGAGAATTTGACTTCCCGACTTGTTTTTTCATACAGCGATGTCATACATAAAGAAATCCAAACCCAATAAGCAGAAGGTTGCCGATCACTGGGTGAGGATCACTTCTAGAGTGAGTACTAAAAAAATTCTGATCGGATCACTTCTCATTCTTCACATTGATGGATTGGTTTTGTGTTTCTTGTGGACACTCACGTAAACCTGAAACGGTTTTTGAGATATCCTCCCATGTCTCTCATTTCATGCATTGGATTCCTTCCATTTTATTTCAACCTTCTAGCGAGGTAAGTAAGAAATTGTTTTTGTTTCATATTCAGATTCGAAGCTCCAAATAAACGAATTTCTGATCAAAAATCAGATTCGAGGTTCACATGAGCCTTATTCTAATGCTAAATTTAAATATAAAAAAGGATCAAAATAGCCATATAGATTCATAATTCGAAATTTTCTTTTTTTTAAGATTTGCAATGCGGATTAGCCATGTCTCTCATTTCATGCATTGGATTCCTTCCATTTTATTTCAACCTTCTAGCGAGGTAAGTAAGAAATTGTTTTTGTTTCATATTCAGATTCGAAGCTCCAAATAAACGAATTTCTGATCAAAAATCAGATTCGAGGTTCACATGAGCTTTATTCTAATGCTAAATTTAAATATAAAAAAGGATCAAAATAGCCATATAGATTCATAATTCGAAATTTTCTTTTTTTTAAGATTTGCAATGCGGATTAGCAAAACATTGAAGAAATAGAGAATAATCATTGAAACCCAAATCATCCGAATTATAATTATGGTTTCATGATTGAGGGCTCTGAAACTGATTTCAATTCTTGGGTTATATTTTTTTATTAAGAAACATTTTTTATGTACACTTAAAAAATATATTAAAACTCTGAAACAGATTAAAAATTAAAATTTTGAATTCAGGTTGAAAACTCAGATTCCGATTTAGCTTGAAAAAGAGTTCCACAATCAGCATAAAATTATCAAGATGACATTTTCGGTAAGGAATGTAAATTGCAAGAGATCGCAGGCTTTTAATTCTGATTGCAGGTGTTTGACTTTTAAATTTAACCAAAGCCAGTTCGTTTGCACAATACAGCTAAAAATGACAAAATTAAGTAGAATTTGAGTCTATTTTGCTAGTTTTGTCATATGAAAAACTTATTTTGAAAAACCATCCACAAGAATTGATTTTAAATTAAATGAAACATGTATCTTTACTCAAACATTATTAATATTGTAGTTTTTTCAAGAGCCAAATTTTAAACTTCAATCTAGAACTTTAATCAAAGTTGCGTGGATCTGATTTGAACCGCAAAATTTGTATCATTAACTTAGGAAAAATGGATTTATTTGAAGAATTTTTTTTCGAATTTGAATGCATCCTTTAAAAAATTTAGTAAGTAAAAATCAAATAACAAATATTAAGTAGGCCAGATTATCTGGTTTATCACAAACTGGCCCGAAAATTTAGTTTTAAAAAATTGGGAACGGTTTGGTCCGGCCCGATTGCCCAAGTTTTGATGAAAAATATCTTGATTTTTTCCATATTAATTTACATTTTTTTTTTTGGAAATTCAAATCGCACCATAAAAACTTAAAATTTTAACGCATTAGAATTACATTTTTCAAGCAAAATATAATAAAATAAACATAAACGATTTGTGGGAGTCTGATTTACAATTTAAAATCTGGATATGTTTTTCGATGGAGAAATAATGATTCAAATGTTTTTTTTTTATTTTAGTTGGATATTTCCAGGATTTTTGTTAATATTTCCCGGGTATTGTCCAGATTTTGGTATGAAAATTCGTGCGGGAGAACATCTGGCAATCTTAAGCTTAGTTCACTTCATTTTGTTGCAAATTTTATGATTTCAACAAGCGATGAAAGTAAGTTTCCAATTTTGTAACAAAAGGATTCTTTGTACAAATTCTAATCATCTTTTGAAAGATTTTAGGATGTTTTAGGATTTAAGTTTCTATTTAACACAAAAAACTGTTTACGTAAAAGAACATAAAAATTAATTTTATGAAGAGGTTAACCACCGTAATTTTTGTTTGTTACTTTGATTTATCGGCCTTAGCGGTGAAAAGTGATGTCCTTTTTAGTAGGGACATCTAAAGATTATGAAATTTTTTTTTATATAGATGGATAGAAGGTTAGAAGAAATGAAAGATGGTGAAAATGAGCGGGTAGAATTTGTCTAGAAGCATTACCATCACATACCAAATTTTTGTTCCTCACGAGCCTACTACTATGAAGTGGTAGATACAGATAGAGTTGCATCTACCACCACACATTAGTAGGCTTAGCGTGGTCCGCCCCACAAGCTCTCGCTAAAACATCTAAAATCTTTCAAAAGATGATTAGAATTTGTACAAAGAATCCTTTTGTTACAAAATTGGAAACTTACTTTCATCGCTTGTTGAAATCATAAAATTTGCAACAAAATGAAGTGAACTAAGCTTAAGATTGCCAGATGTTCTCCCGCACGAATTTTCATACCAAAATCTGGACAATACCCGGGAAATATTAACAAAAATCCTGGAAATATCCAACTAAAATAAAAAAAAAAACATTTGAATCATTATTTCTCCATCGAAAAACATATCCAGATTTTAAATTGTAAATCAGACTCCCACAAATCGTTTATGTTTATTTTATTATATTTTGCTTGAAAAATGTAATTCTAATGCGTTAAAATTTTAAGTTTTTATGGTGCGATTTGAATTTCCAAAAAAAAAAATGTAAATTAATATGGAAAAAATCAAGATATTTTTCATCAAAACTTGGGCAATCGGGCCGGACCAAACCGTTCCCAATTTTTTAAAACTAAATTTTCGGGCCAGTTTGTGATAAACCAGATAATCTGGCCTACTTAATATTTGTTATTTGATTTTTACTTACTAAATTTTTTAAAGGATGCATTCAAATTCGAAAAAAAATTCTTCAAATAAATCCATTTTTCCTAAGTTAATGATACAAATTTTGCGGTTCAAATCAGATCCACGCAACTTTGATTAAAGTTCTAGATTGAAGTTTAAAATTTGGCTCTTGAAAAAACTACAATATTAATAATGTTTGAGTAAAGATACATGTTTCATTTAATTTAAAATCAATTCTTGTGGATGGTTTTTCAAAATAAGTTTTTCATATGACAAAACTAGCAAAATAGACTCAAATTCTACTTAATTTTGTCATTTTTAGCTGTATTGTGCAAACGAACTGGCTTTGGTTAAATTTAAAAGTCAAACACCTGCAATCAGAATTAAAAGCCTGCGATCTCTTGCAATTTACATTCCTTACCGAAAATGTCATCTTGATAATTTTATGCTGATTGTGGAACTCTTTTTCAAGCTAAATCGGAATCTGAGTTTTCAACCTGAATTCAAAATTTTAATTTTTAATCTGTTTCAGAGTTTTAATATATTTTTTAAGTGTACATAAAAAATGTTTCTTAATAAAAAAATATAACCCAAGAATTGAAATCAGTTTCAGAGCCCTCAATCATGAAACCATAATTATAATTCGGATGATTTGGGTTTCAATGATTATTCTCTATTTCTTCAATGTTTTGCTAATCCGCATTGCAAATCTTAAAAAAAAAGAAAATTTCGAATTATGAATCTATATGGCTATTTTGATCCTTTTTTATATTTAAATTTAGCATTAGAATAAAGCTCATGTGAACCTCGAATCTGATTTTTGATCAGAAATTCGTTTATTTGGAGCTTCGAATCTGAATATGAAACAAAAACAATTTCTTACTTACCTCGCTAGAAGGTTGAAATAAAATGGAAGGAATCCAATGCATGAAATGAGAGACATGGGAGGATATCTCAAAAACCGTTTCAGGTTTACGTGAGTGTCCACAAGAAACACAAAACCAATCCATCAATGTGAAGAATGAGAAGTGATCCGATCAGAATTTTTTTAGTACTCACTCTAGAAGTGATCCTCATCCAGTGATCGGCAACCTTCTGCTTATTGGGTTTGGATTTCTTTATGTATGACATCGCTGTATGAAAAAACAAGTCGGGAAGTCAAATTCTCGGATTTTCTTAATGTTTTTTATTTTATTTTTTATTGCTTAGCGCTGTATTTGAACATCAGAATGAAGTTCAATAAAACTACCAAATTTTTCTTTAAACCTTCAATAGAGTATTAATTTTAAACAAAAATAATGCATAACAGAATTTTATTTCCTATTTTTACAATTACCTTGTATTAAATGGTTTAAAAATTCAAATCATTCAGCACTTGACATTAAAATTAAACAAGAAATCATAAATTAAACTTATTAAATTATTATTATTTGTAGTGAGAATTGTGCGATTGATATGAAAGATAAAAATAATAAATCGATAATACAATAAATAATGTTGTCTTGTTGAGACTAGCATGTGTTCCAAATTTCAAAAAAAAACCCCAAATTATATGAGTTTTATCATTTTTCATACGAATTTTGTATAGGAGACTCCCGTTTCAAAAGCGAATGGGAGACCTCCGTTGAAAATATGCCATGTCAACCCCTGCATGCATACCATTATTTTTTAAATATCACATAACTGTATGAGTTATTAGACTGAGTCGATTTGGGGTCATTTTGGAATTTCTCAAACCCTGGGGTCTTAAAAGCTTCGTCTTGGTCCAAAACTCATCCATGATTTTTTGCAGAATTTATAAGTAACGTTTACATGAGTAAATTTGAACTTTTAGGTTTGTATGGGAAAATTGAATATTTTGTACTGAAAAATCAACATCGTTTTTGTTTCTTCTGTGGAGCCGAGCCAGCTGATGGCTTTTGTGCCAATTTATAAAATTCCTATAGGAAATTTTCCGCTGAACAACTTTGTCGAAGATTGTAACTTCGACAAAGTTGTTCAGCGTTGTTTCTGAGTTGTAGATGCGTTTCTGAGTTAAAGGGAGCTTATCTGAGCGATCACATACCATCTTTTTGTTCGTCCGCACTACAAGCTCTCGCTTGTGGGGCGGACCACGCTAAGCCTACTAATGTGTGGTGGTAGATGCAACTCTATCTGTATCTACCACTTCATAGTAGTAGGCTCGTGAGGAACAA
Source organism: Uranotaenia lowii (assembly GCF_029784155.1). Taxonomy (NCBI): domain Eukaryota; kingdom Metazoa; phylum Arthropoda; class Insecta; order Diptera; family Culicidae; genus Uranotaenia; species Uranotaenia lowii. The sequence goes on from NC_073691.1 coordinate 175,129,787, forward strand.
AAATTTGGTATGTGATGGTAATGCTTCTAGACAAATTCTACCCGCTCATTTTCACCATCTTTCATTTCTTCTAACCTTCTATCCATCTATATAAAAATTTCATAATCTTTAGATGTCCCTACTAAAAAGGACATCACTTTTCACCGCTAAGGCCGATAAATCAAAGTAACATAAAAATTAATAATCAATATTTAAAAAAATAATACCTATTTTTAATTTTTCTATTCATGCATTGCTGAGCAAAAATGTGAAAGAAAAAATGGGAAGGTCTTCCTACGACACTGCTTCACTTTATTAGAATATCTATTTTGAAATAATTTACCATCTTTTTTATTGACAATAAGTAATATTTGGTAAAATGTGAATACTAAAGCTTTGAAAAAGCTAAGTTCAAGCATTGAAAATTTTCGTCAAATTCTGATTCACAGCAAATTGAAATCATAGGGTTATGAAAACTTTTTTCAAAAAGGCATTGAAAACTACAAATAACTTCAAGAATTATTTATATCTTCCGTTAACTCACTTTTTGAAACTAAACCACGCGTTTTCTGAATCTAGAAATAAATTTTGATATTCGTTTTTTTTTCACTTGGTTTCTTTTATAATTTTCTCTCTTAGCATTTAAATTTCTGAAGTTAAAGGAATTGTTTTTGATTTTTCGAATGAAAATTTTTCGCAATGAACACTGATTTAAATTCCTGGTTTGATGTGATAATAGAATAGGAAATTAAATTCATAATAGTACAATTTTATTCAGAATTTTCTTGCCATTTCTCATCAATGTTCACAATTTTGCTTTAGGAATTTTCTATTTATTACATTTTTTGTAATATTTTAAATAATTTTGACTTTGTTTTTAAATCCTGATATTTTGTGTTATGAGATAATAATCTTCTTGGAAGCCTATAAATCAAAGTTTTTGATAGGGGAAACATAATATCTTTATTTTGTCCTACGACCTAATTTTTCATGATTATAAGTCCTAAATTGGAGCTAAAGCTGAATCTATTTTTTTTTTAATTAATTCCAGATCTGAATACTGCCTTTTGAACTTGAGTTAAAAAACTGAATTTCGAATCTGACAAATAATTTTGAATTTAAGTTTATGAAGAGGTTAACCACCGTAATTTTTGTTTGTTACTTTGTTTTATCGGCCTTAGCGGTGAAAAGTGATGTCCTTTTTAGTAGGGACATCTAAAGATTATGAAATTTTTATATAGATGGATAGAAGGTTAGAAGAAATGAAAGATGGTGAAAATGAGCGGGTAGAATTTGTCTAGAAGCATTACCATCACATACCAAATTTTTGTTCCTCACGAGCCTACTACTATGAAGTGGTAGATACAGATAGAGTTGCATCTACCACCACACATTAGTAGGCTTAGCGTGGTCCGCCCCACAAGCTCTCGCTAAAACATCTAAAATCTTTCAAAAGATGATTAGAATTTGTACAAAGAATCCTTTTGTTACAAAATTGGAAACTTACTTTCATCGCTTGTTGAAATCATAAAATTTGCAACAAAATGAAGTGAACTAAGCTTAAGATTGCCAGATGTTCTCCCGCACGAATTTTCATACCAAAATCTGGACAATACCCGGGAAATATTAACAAAAATCCTGGAAATATCCAACTAAAATAAAAAAAAAACATTTGAATCATTATTTCTCCATCGAAAAACATATCCAGATTTTAAATTGTAAATCAGACTCCCACAAATCGTTTATGTTTATTTTATTATATTTTGCTTGAAAAATGTAATTCTAATGCGTTAAAATTTTAAGTTTTTATGGTGCGATTTGAATTTCCAAAAAAAAAAAATGTAAATTAATATGGAAAAAATCAAGATATTTTTCATCAAAACTTGGGCAATCGGGCCGGACCAAACCGTTCCCAATTTTTTAAAACTAAATTTTCGGGCCAGTTTGTGATAAACCAGATAATCTGGCCTACTTAATATTTGTTATTTGATTTTTACTTACTAAATTTTTTAAAGGATGCATTCAAATTCGAAAAAAAATTCTTCAAATAAATCCATTTTTCCTAAGTTAATGATACAAATTTTGCGGTTCAAATCAGATCCACGCAACTTTGATTAAAGTTCCAGATTGAAGTTTAAAATTTGGCTCTTGAAAAAACTACAATATTAATAATGTTTGAGTAAAGATACATGTTTCATTTAATTTAAAATCAATTCTTGTGGATGGTTTTTCAAAATAAGTTTTTCATATGACAAAACTAGCAAAATAGACTCAAATTCTACTTAATTTTGTCATTTTTAGCTGTATTGTGCAAACGAACTGGCTTTGGTTAAATTTAAAAGTCAAACACCTGCAATCAGAATTAAAAGCCTGCGATCTCTTGCAATTTACATTCCTTACCGAAAATGTCATCTTGATAATTTTATGCTGATTGTGGAACTCTTTTTCAAGCTAAATCGGAATCTGAGTTTTCAACCTGAATTCAAAATTTTAATTTTTAATCTGTTTCAGAGTTTTAATATATTTTTTAAGTGTACATAAAAAATGTTTCTTAATAAAAAAATATAACCCAAGAATTGAAATCAGTTTCAGAGCCCTCAATCATGAAACCATAATTATAATTCGGATGATTTGGGTTTCAATGATTATTCTCTATTTCTTCAATGTTTTGCTAATCCGCATTGCAAATCTTAAAAAAAAAGAAAATTTCGAATTATGAATCTATATGGCTATTTTGATCCTTTTTTATATTTACACCCAAAATTCAGCCTCTGTGCCAATGGCGTGTAGTCAATTACATAGCATCATTGGTACAAGAAGATAACGCGACCGGTGCTGATTCGATTTGCTATCACCGGCATTAATCTCCCAAGTTAACCGAATTGCGTATGTCTGAAAGAAACAAAATAAAAACGCTTTCACGTCCCTCCCTATCGCATCACAAGACGAAGAAGGATGGAAATAAATACCGGCCAACACCAGGCAGCCAGCGAACCGAGCACTGTGCGTGTGAATGTAGCAAAAGCAACAACAAAAACATCCTTCTAATTCAATCAACCGGCAAACACGGCTAAGCTGTGCGTGTGTATGTAGCAAAAGCAACGACAAAAACATTCCTTCAATTTACCGGCAAACAACACCGGCCAAGCTGCCCGGCTTTAGCAGCTGTGTATATGTAGCGTGTGTATGTAATAGCAGGCAGTAAGCAAAGCACAGTTCTCATTCAATGGGTTTCCCGTTCCTTCACTCCCGTTCCCTTTCCCGTTTCCATCTTAAGACAAAGGAATGCATTGAAAGGAGGCCAAACGCCGGGAAGCCGCCGTTGTACGTTTTTTGTGATTGATCGGTAACAGAAAGCCTATGACAAATATACCTCGTCCTGCATGAAGCTCGAATAGTACACTGGTTAGAATGTCGGACTGGCAAGACAATACTAATGGTGATGTGAGTTCGATTCTCACTACAGCGCTGAGGTTTTAATTTTTATTTTCTTGTTTCTGGGATGAATTATCCAATAGGAAGGAAATCCCATAAAATGTTATTCTTGTTTCGCTTGAATGTAGTGGTCATCATTTTAGTTGGGAGCCGAGTCCTTATGCCAGTTACGGTTTTTCAAACATACCGTCTTCGGCACAGTGCACATTTCAGCGCATTATCGGCACAGAGATTTGCTAAATAGGCATTGGATTTTTGCAACCTCTTCTATGGGTGTAAATTTAGCATTAGAATAAAGCTCATGTGAACCTCGAATCTGATTTTTGATCAGAAATTCGTTTATTTGGAGCTTCGAATCTGAATATGAAACAAAAACAATTTCTTACTTACCTCGCTAGAAGGTTGAAATAAAATGGAAGGAATCCAATGCATGAAATGAGAGACATGGGAGGATATCTCAAAAACCGTTTCAGGTTTACGTGAGTGTCCACAAGAAACACAAAACCAATCCATCAATGTGAAGAATGAGAAGTGATCCGATCAGAATTTTTTTAGTACTCACTCTAGAAGTGATCCTCACCCAGTGATCGGCAACCTTCTGCTTATTGGGTTTGGATTTCTTTATGTATGACATCGCTGTATGAAAAAACAAGTCGGGAAGTCAAATTCTCGGATTTTCTTAATGTTTTTTATTTTATTTTTTATTGCTTAGCGCTGTATTTGAACATCAGAATGAAGTTCAATAAAACTACCAAATTTTTCTTTAAACCTTCAATAGAGTATTAATTTTAAACAAAAATAATGCATAACAGAATTTTATTTCCTATTTTTACAATTACCTTGTATTAAATGGTTTAAAAATTCAAATCATTCAGCACTTGACATTAAAATTAAACAAGAAATCATAAATTAAACTTATTAAATTATTATTATTTGTAGTGAGAATTGTGCGATTGATATGAAAGATAAAAATAATAAATCGATAATACAATAAATAATGTTGTCTTGTTGAGACTGGCATGTGTTCCAAATTTCAAAAAAAAACCCCAAATTATATGAGTTTTATCATTTTTCATACGAATTTTGTATAGGAGACTCCCGTTTCAAAAGCGAATGGGAGACCTCCGTTGAAAATATGCCATGTCAACCCCTGCATGCATACCATTATTTTTTAAATATCACATAACTGTATGAGTTATTAGACTGAGTCGATTTGGGGTCATTTTGGAATTTCTCAAACCCTGGGGTCTTAAAAGCTTCGTCTTGGTCCAAAACTCATCCATGATTTTTTGCAGAATTTATAAGTAACGTTTACATGAGTAAATTTGAACTTTTAGGTTTGTATGGGAAAATTGAATATTTTGTACTGAAAAATCAACATCGTTTTTGTTTCTTCTGTGGAGCCGAGCCAGCTGATGGCTTTTGTGCCAATTTATAAAATTCCTATAGGAAATTTTCCGCTGAACAACTTTGTCGAAGATTGTAACTTCGACAAAGTTGTTCAGCGTTGTTTCTGAGTTGTAGATGCGTTTCTGAGTTAAAGGGAGCTTATCTGAGCGATCACATACCATCTTTTTGTTCGTCCGCACTACAAGCTCTCGCTTGTGGGGCGGACCACGCTAAGCCTACTAATGTGTGGTGGTAGATGCAACTCTATCTGTATCTACCACTTCATAGTAGTAGGCTCGTGAGGAACAAAAATTTGGTATGTGATGGTAATGCTTCTAGACAAATTCTACCCGCTCATTTTCACCATCTTTCATTTCTTCTAACCTTCTATCCATCTATATAAAAATTTCATAATCTTTAGATGTCCCTACTAAAAAGGACATCACTTTTCACCGCTAAGGCCGATAATCAAAGTAACATAAAAATTAATAATCAATATTTAAAAAAATAATACCTATTTTTAATTTTTCTATTCATGCATTGCTGAGCAAAAATGTCAAAGAAAAAATGGGAAGGTCTTCCTACGACACTGCTTCACTTTATTAGAATATCTATTTCGAAATAATTTACCATCTTTTTTATTGACAATAAGTAATATTTGGTAAAATGTGAATACTAAAGCTTTGAAAAAGCTAAGTTCAAACATTGAAAATTTTCGTCAAATTCTGATTCACAGCAAATTGAAATCATAGGGTTATGAAAACTTTTTTCAAAAAGGCATTGAAAACTACAAATAACTTCAAGAATTATTTATATCTTCCGTTAACTCACTTTTTGAAACTAAACCACGCGTTTTCTGAATCTAGAAATAAATTTTGATCTTCGTTTTTTTTTCACTTGGTTTCTTTTATAATTTTCTCTCTTAGCATTTAAATTTCTGAAGTTAAAGGAATTGTTTTTGATTTTTCGAATGAAAATTTTTCGCAATGAACACTGATTTAAATTCCTGGTTTGATGTGATAATAGAATAGGAAATTAAATTCATAATAGTACAATTTTATTCAGAATTTTCTTGCCATTTCTCATCAATGTTCACAATTTTGCTTTAGGAATTTTCTATTTATTACATTTTTTGTAATATTTTAAATAATTTTGACTTTGTTTTTAAATCCTGATATTTTGTGTTATGAGATAATAATCTTCTTGGAAGCCTATAAATGAAAGTTTTTGATAGGGGAAACATAATATCTTTATTTTGTCCTACGACCTAATTTTTCATGATTATAAGTCCTAAATTGGAGCTAAAGCTGAATCTATTTTTTTTTAATTAATTCCAGATCTGAATACTGCCTTTTGAACTTGAGTTAAAAAACTGAATTTTGAATCTGACAAATAATTTTGAATTTAAGTTCCAGATAATATTTTTTTTAAATTATGAACCAACAAGCGCAATTTTCAACGAAACCCTTAACCAGAAATCTTTTTTTTTTTAATTCTGATTTTTCGACTATTAATATCAATTTTCCTAGAGTTATTTATTTGAAATTCGATTTGTAAATCTAAATAAAAACTGCTAATGGAGAATTGATGAAATGCATCTAATAGAGATTTCAAATGCAAAACCAAGATTTGAATCATTTTTCCCAGTTATTGAATTTCAATAACAAAAAAAAAACATAAAGTGAGAAATTTTTTGAAAATTTGAAGTAGAATTGTGGACCTGGAATAAGAATTTGAGGTTTTGGCTTGAGTTTTGAGTCGAGATTATTACTCTTGTATTATTTTAGTCGTTCATCAAAATTGGATTAAGAATTTAAAATTATGAGTTTAGAGAAAAACATTTCGTTTGGCTTTGGCCCAAAAAACTGACCTGCGTCAAATTTCAGCTCAATCGGACTTGATTTAAAGGTGCCTCAAAGCGCTCAACGTTTCGGTTTTGTGACCCCCAAAAATCATTAATTTCTAAAGGAAATTGGAAAAAATGAAATTTATATTTTAACACTAAACATCTTGATACTTTTTTTATACCTATTTATACCACCAGGGGTCAAATAACCCTTTGCATCTTTTTTTATAAACGACCAGTTTTCCAAAAAACGGCTAAGGCCAAGAAAGTCGATTTTAAGCCTAACTTTTTTTTAAGATAACACCAGATCTCAACGTTTTATACATCATTAAGTCATTCGGTATCAAAGATCGAAATTTCGATTTTTCGATTTCCTTTGATCGCCTCTTAGGTGATTTTTGAGGATCACAAAACAAAAACTTGGAGCGCTTCGAGGCACCTCTAAATCAAGTCTGATTGAGCTGAAATTTTGCACAGGACAAACTTTTCGTCCTATCTACAAAAAGGTTCATGGGCGGTTATCGAAATTTGACATGACCCATTTGATTGTCACCGGATTACACAACATTTCAATTGTTTTTTCGCCATTCAATACCATTTGGCTGAAGTCAGAATTCAGATGATGGAAAATTGGGAAAAGTACATATTTCACATGACATTTGCATTTCATATCGTTCGAGTGTTTTGCAACATAAATTACCTATAATTATCAATGAACTACGCCTCTCTAATAGTATCAGCATTTTAATGATCAAAATATAGAACTGTTCGAGCAATAAGGTAACGTATTCAACCAACACAACACAAGTTAGTTAAAAATCACTTGAAATATAAAAAAAAAGTATCGTCTCCACTAACCCCATGAAGCGAGGTACGTGAAGACGCCTGCAGTCCATAACAATTTACGAGATAATTTGCTCGTTTTGCATCCATCAAGCAAATTTTATCTGCATTTACATTTACAAACTACGTAATACAGTGAGCGAAATAAGAATTGCACCACTATGTGTTTTGCTTGTTAATATATGAATGATTGAAAATTACGAAAATTTCCTCCCACAGTTTGTTCTGAATTGCTTAACGGATAAATCAAGCATAAGTTTAATTTTTTTGGACGTAGCAATTGGCGTTGAGGACCAAAAATGTGAAAAAAGGGTGCGAAATAAGAATAGCACCACTTGAGTTTTTTAACAAAAACAAGATTGTTTTTCAAAATTTACTGTGTAAAAGTGAATAATAATGCTTCTACGAATTATTTGAATAGATAACTACATATTAAGGAGTTTTCCAGAATTCCAAAGGTTCTCAAAGGTTTTGAAACGGGGTTTTAATAGATGCTCCTCTAGCGTTAAAGAATTTGATATTTGAGCTGTAATTCTTTACCAAACTACTTACTTTTTTCATTTAAATGACGTGAAATGATGAAACAAACATTCGGGATTAATTTTGAATCAGAAAAAATAAGTTGGAAATCAAAAACTTTGATTTTGTTCAGTAAACCACACTTTTACCAGTTTCAAGTCGTAGATGGCAGCACTATCTTGCAGTTAAAGCCAAATTTAGTTTCAATATTGTTTTTTCAGGTTTATTTGGGCCCATATTCATCTTTCGCAGGTATTTTCGCATCACATTTTTGTGGAAGTTCACGCTGCAGAAAGCTTTTCCGGATTTGCAAAAGAATCACCAGCATAAAAATGTACAACCGCCAAAATTCCTGCTCATCTCAACTTCCGATTCAATTGTAAATCATACCAATAATACTGCTAGCCGTATGGTCCATCAAGCTCCATCGCAAAGTATATCTGTATACTGATAATCGGTCCAAAAAAATCACTTTTAGTGACCTCGATGCAATTCTAATTTTTTTTTTTTTGGATTTAGCGATTTTCGAATTTCCAAAGCGTTCACACGGTACATGTGTTTATTTCTTGACCAAAATCATCCAGCACTCCTTAATTAATCTCGGGTATTCGAAGATAGGCATAAGTTTGGTTAAATGGAAAGAAAGTGCTGCCATCTATGACTTAAAACTAGAGAAATAGTGATTGACTATTAAAAACCCGATTTAATACACTTATCAGTGGATTGGAGGCTTTCTTACAGAGTGTCAATTATCTTTGGAAATAAATGACACAATAATGGATTCCTTATTTCTTAATTATATATTATTAATCTATAAAAAAGATTATGATTAAAGAAAATCGATAGCAAAAATTACTAAACTCAATATAAAAAAAAGGTGCCCAGTACGTTTTTTGGAGGATAAACGAACTTATATTCAACGAGTTCATTTATAATCCAAATAATTCAAACTGTTAAAGTTTGAGAGCCACATATCTAGACGCTCATTAGTGGTCAAGGGGTTAACCTCCTTAACTCTCATGCTAGATGGCGTGGGATCGATTCACTGCTGTTTTATGAAATTTTTGTCAAATTTTTGATCGCCTTTGTAATTAATTTAGCGATTGCTGGCTACTGCTGCTGAGCAAATGGCTACCTTTTTTGGAGCCGACATAAGCATGATATTTACTATGGAATAGACAAATTTTAAACAATTTTGTTTTTTTTTTTGGTTTTGAGATAGGTCCTACAGGAAGAAAAATCCAATTTTTTGATACTAAATTCATCAAAATCGTGAAACCTAGAATAGGAGTTAATGTGTTAAGAACGTTTTTATGGAACATACAAATTCCCGGACATCATCGTAACTCGTCGAGCTGAGTCGATTGGTACCTATAAAGTGGGGTCTTGGACCCTTAATTAATGATATCCCTAACTGACCGTTCCCCATGCCTTTCTGTAAGAAAGCCAAAACATTAGTATTTTTGAATTCTAACTTGCTTTTTGGATTCAAACTCAGTCTCAAATCTATGTTTCATCATTTTGCATCATACTTATGAATGTTAATGAAGAAATCAAGCATCTATATAAAGTTTTATAGCTCAAATATCAAATTCCTTAACGCTAGAGGAGCATCTCTTAAAACTCCCTTTTAATACCTTTGAAAACCTTTGGAATTCTGAAAAACTCCTTAAAATGCAGTTATCTATTCAAATAACTCGTAGAAGCATTATTATTCACTTTTACACAGTGTATTTTTTAAAATAATCTTGTTTTTGTTGAAAAACTCTAGTGGTGCTATTCTTATTTCACACCCTTTTTCCACATTTTTGGTCCTCAACGCCAATCGCTACGTTCAAAAAAATTAAACTTATGCTTGATTTATCCGTCAAGCAATTCAAAACAAACTGTGGAAAACATTTTCGTAATTTTCAGTCATTCATATTTTTACAAGCAAAACACATAGTGGTGCTATTCTTATTTCGCTCACTGTAGTGTCATGTAGTTTATGCATGCAGATAGAATCAGCAGTCGTGTGTGTTTGTTGTGAATGTGCTGATTTTGCTGAAATATTATGTAATTTAGTAGGGGAAGGACTTGTCGGGTGGCATTGTAGCTGATTTGTACTGTTGTTAATTGATTCAAAAAGTATTCTTTAGGTTTTAACAGAACCGATAGCGCCGAAAGCAGATGAAAGTTTTGGTCAGATGACAAGTGGCACTACGCCCCAGAGCCGATTTCAACAAGCCAGTGTTGCGCTGTGATAAGTGTTTGAATCAAATCGTCGCCTACTATATTTTTGTGCCTATATGAATATTTAATCAGGTATTCGTACACCGGCAGTTAATAAGGGATAGAATCGAATTTTAAAGCGCAATAATTTTGTTGATAAGCGAAAGATAAATGATTCGAATATCTGGCGGAATGTGTGGAATCGAGCATTGAAGATTGTTGTGCTGTTAGTGATGGTTTGGATTGATCAAGTCTCGGCCTGCGTTTGTTGAAAGAAGTGATTGTGGATGGGGCTGACCATGCTCCTATTTGTATGGGATAAAGAAGCGAAATTACAGCTAAATCTGATCTGATAAGAAGGAGAGCGTAAGCAAACGTACACTAATTTTATTCGTAAATAAAATATACGTTGAAAGATGAAAAGATTCCAGCTCAAAAGCTGAAGCTAGCCAGCTCGGGTGTGGTCAATTTTCTCTTACGCTACTGTATGTATCCCGGAGGAGATTTTTGCTTAAAAAGGTTATCAATCGTGCTAAGTTAATTCTTAAGAATTTGTAGCTTTTGTTATGGAAAAAAACTGCTCACATAGATAGCTACTTGCAAACATAGCAAGAATTCTGGCAACAAATTTCCGTAACTCAACGTAGCGTTCAGGCCAAAAGCTGTAAAATTTTGGTACAACCACTTCAATGTATGGGTTGGGGTTTCCATGCAGATCATGAATTTTGATAGCTTGCTTGCAAAGTTCGGCTAGTAAAGTAATTTTGAATAATTTTGGTGAGATATACAGGAAAATCAAATCGAGCTAATTAAGCTACTAAACCTTTGTGCCAAACGCTGTCAAAAGCTTTTTCAATATCTAGAAGAGCAACACCAGTTGAATAACCTTCAGATTTGCTAGCGTTAATCATAAGAGTTACACTCAAAAGTTGATGTGTAGTAGAATGTTCATGACGAAAACCAAATTGTTCATCAGGGAAAATAGAATTCTGATTAATGTGAATCATCATTCTATTTTATTTTATTTACATAGTATTCCGTCTCACGACATAACTTGACGAACATAATTCCTAAAATTCACTCGGTTCATAGCAACCGTTCTCCAATTTCTTGGGCACCCCACGTTCGCCAGATCACGCTCCACTTGGTCTAACCACCTCGCTCGTTGCGCCCCGCTCGTCTTGTTCCTACCGGATTCGTAGCGAACACCTGTTTTGCAGGACAGTCGTCCGGCATTCTCGCAACATGTCCCGCCCAGCGTATCCGGCCAGCCTTCACCACCTTCTGGATACTGGGTTCGCCGTAGAGGCGCGCGAGCTCGTGGTTCATCCTTCGCCTCCACATTCCGTTCTCCTGTACGCCGCCAAAGATGGTTTTTAACACTCGTCGCTCGAATACTCCGAGTGTACGCAGGTCCTCCTCGAGCAATATCCATGTCTCGTGCCCGTAGAGAACAACCGGTCTAATGAGCGTCATATACAGGTTACACTTCGTGCGAGGGCTAAGTCTTCTCGACCGCAGTTGCTTGTGGAGTCCATAGTAGGCACGACTTCCGCTGATAATTCGCCTCCGGATCTCACGGCTGGTGTCATTGTCTGCGGTCACCAGTGAGCCGAGATAGACAAAGTCTTCGACTATCTCCAGCTCGTCGCCGTCGATCGTGACCTTGTTATTACCGGACAAGCGGGTTCGGTCGGTCTCGGATCCGCAGGCCAGCATGTACTTCGTCTTGGACGTATTAATCATCAACCCAATCCTTCCTGCTTCGCGTTTCAGTTTGCGGTAGATCTCCTCCACCGCCGCAGATGATCTGCCGACTATCTCAATGTCATCGGCAAAGCAGATAAGTTGACTGGATCTGTTGAAAATCGTGCCCCGCATTTCGCCCACCGCTCGTCGAATAACACCTTCTAGCGCCACGTTGAACATCATGCAGGATAGACCATCACCTTGTCGAAGCCCCCTGCGCGATTCGAATGAACTCGACAATTCACCCGAAATCCGCACACAGCACTGCGTTCCATCCATCGTCGCCTTGATCAGTCTGATCAGCTTCCCGGAAAAGCCGTTCTCGTCCATGATTTTCCATAGCTCGTTACGGTCGATCGTGTCGTATGCGGCTTTGAAGTCGATGAATAGATGGTGCGAAGGGCTTGGTGTTCCCGGCATTTTTGGAGGATTTGCCGTAATGTGAATATCTGGTCCGTCGTAGACCGTCCCTCCATGAAGCCGGCCTGATGACTTCCCACGAATCTGTTTGCTTGTGGTGTTAGGCGGCGGAGTAGGATTCGGGACAACACTTTGTAGGCGGCATTGAGGACAGTGATCGCTCGGTAGTTCTCACAGTCCAATTTGTCGCCCTTCTTGTAGATGGGGCATATTACCCCCTCCTTCCACTCCTCCGGTAGCTGTTCTATGTCCCAGATCTGGACTATCAACCGGTGTAGGCAATCGGCCAACTTGTCCGGGCCCATTTTGATGAGTTCAGCTGCGATGCCATCCTTCCCAGCCGACTTGTTTCTATTCAGCTGGCGAATGGCTTCCTTAACTTCACTCATCGTTGGGAGTGGCTCCTCTTCGTCGTTGGCTACGCCGGCGATGTACGTTCCCCCACCGTCTTGATCTCCTGCATGTGCGCCGTTCAGGTGTTCATCGAAGTGCTGCTTCCACCTTTTGATCACCTCACGATTGTCCGTCAGGATGCCTCCGTCCTTATCCCGGCACATTTCGGCTTGCGGCACGAAGCCTTTGCGGGATGCGTTGAGTTTCTGATAGAACTTTCGTGTTTCTTGGGAACGATGCAGCTGCTCCAGCTCCTCGAGCTCCTCCTCCTCCAGGCGGCGCTTTTTCTCCTGGAAAATTCGGACTCGCTGCCTCTTCCGCTGTCGGTGATTTTCCACATTTCGACGGGTGCCTCTTTGCACTACTGCCGCCCGCGCGGCATTCTCTTCGTCCATCACCCTCCTACACTCCTCGACGAACCAGTCGTTCCGTCGAGATCGCTCCACATAACCGATGACGTTCTCCGCAGCACTGTTGATGGCTGTTTTGATGGTATCCCAACAGTCCTCGAGAGGGGCTTCGTCAAGCTCGCCCTCTGCCGGCAGCGCTGCTTCGACCGATTGCGCGTAGTCTGCCGCGACCTCAGGTTGCTTCAGTCGCGCGATGTTTAACCGAGGCGGGCGCCGGTTTCGCTTATTGTTCACTACGGAGAGTTTTGGGCGCATCTTCACCATCACCAGATAATGGTCCGACTCGATGTTGGCGCCCCGACAGGATCTGACGTCAATGATGTCCGAAAAGTGCCGGCTGTCGATCAAAACGTGGTCGATCTGTGATTGCGTTTGGTACGGTGATCTCCAGGTGTACTTGTGTGGGAGGCGGTGCTGAAAAAAGGTACTACGTACGGCCATTCGTTTGGAGGCGGCGAAATCAATAAGTCTGAGGCCGTTTTCGTTGGTCAGCTGGTGCGCGCTGAACCTTCCAATTGTCGGTTTAAATTCCTCCTCCTGGCCGACCTGAGCATTGAAATCCCCGATGACGATCTTGATATCATGTTTTGGGCAACGGTCGTATTCACGCTCCAGCTGCGCGTAGAATTCGTCTTTGTCGTCACCGGTACTTCCTAGGTGAGGGCTGTGCACGTTGATGATGCTGATGTTGAAGAACCGGCCCTTGATTCTCAACCGGCACATTCGTGAGTTGATCGGCCACCACCCGATCACGCGCTTTTGCATCTTTCCCATCACTATAAAAGCTGTTCCAAGCTCGTGTGTGTTGCCGCAGCTCTGGTAGATGGCACGACCATCGGGATACGTTCGTACCGTGGAGCCCTTCCAGCATACCTCCTGCAGCGCTACGATGTCGAATTTGCGGCTCTTCAATTCGTTGGAGAGCACGTGGGTACTGCCCACAAAATTTAGAGATCGGCAGTTCCATGTTCCGAGTTTCCAATCGCTAGTCCCTTTTCGTCGCGTGGGTCTTTGCCGATTTCCATCCGAAATTTGTTGTTCGTTATTCGTTGCTTGTGTTTTTTTAGTAGTCACAGGCTCGCAAGGCCCGCAGCTAACCCCACTATCTCGCAGGAGGACCGTCGTGATGTTGCTGTTTTGGGTCCCGAACACCACCAGGACGTTGTTGCACTCCGCACGCCGCCCCTAACATGGAGAACAGACGCGTACGAAGCCCCCTAACTCACTCTGCATGCGACCAAAGCATCCACCGGGGTTGGGTACCCGATCTCCGCTAAGGTTGCTCGCACCCCAGCTAGTACCACGGGGAGGTAGAGAATCG